>NC_043705.1:131756648-131781939 GCF_006229205.1 Suricata suricatta | reverse complement strand
CAGTCAAGCGCACACATTTTTAGGTAGGGGGAAGCAGGGTCCCAAAGGCCACACAGCACTGTACCCCAGTCTCCCAGGACCTATGTTCTTTTTGACCTGATCCTCAAATGGGGGGAGGGCGAACCATTATCCAGGGTGGCGCCTTCCTAGACAAGGCTAGGGACTTTGTGATTACATAGAATCCCCCCCCCCCCGGAGGCTTTGCCATCACAGTGGAATCTCCTCCGCAGGCTTTTTGGCTGGAGGGGCCCCAACACTTCCTTATAGGAGTGAAATCATATGATAATTATCTTTCTCTGACTGACTTACTGCTTAGCATAATACATTCTTGGTCCAACCACGTAGTTGCAAATGGAAGATTTTATTCTTTTTGATCACCAAGCAATACTTCATTATATTATATATATATAAAATATATGTGTGTGTGTATGTGTGTGTACACACACACACACAAATACATATACAACATTTTCTTTATCCATTCATTAGTCAATGGATTTGGGTACTTTCCATACTTTGGCTGTTGTTGATAGTGCTGCTATAAACATTGGGGTGCATGTGTCCCTTTGCATCAGCATCTATGTATCCTTTGGATAAATACCTAATGGTACAATTGTTGGGTCATACAGTAGCTCTGTTTTTAATTTTTTGATTAATTTATTTTTAAGTTTTGATACTTGGCAATATTTATAGAAATACCTAAACAAGTATAGAAAGAACAAATCCTGGGTCATTTTCCCAAACTTAGAATGTATTAATATTATAAAATCAGTCATGTATGTGTGATTTAAAATTATATATTCATTAATATGTTATATGTACATTATGCATTTGCACAAAAATTATATATAATATATAAATGAGTATTATTTCATTTAATTACTTATACTTCATTTTATGTTGCCCGAAAAAAAAATAAGACAATAGTCCACTGGTACACAGAAGTACAAATATCCAGATTTAATAGCTGGCATGATTGTGTCAATATCTGTTTCGAATTATACCTCTGTAGTAATTGATGGTAAATGTTGTGTATGTAATTTAAATCGTACAACAAAAAATGTGTCTAAAATTGTCAGATTTTATTAAAAATCGTGTCATTCATTAAATCCCTGATAACCATTTGTTTTTGTAATCACACACACACACACACACACACACACACACACACACACACACAATTCTAATTACTTGCTTCTTTCAAATTATTTTCCCCAAAAAGTTCCAATGTGTTTCAAACTCAAGTGGTTATCGATCTTTAATTCAAAATAATACTCTGTGAACATAGTCATTTATAGTAATTAGAATTAACAGTTTCAACTTTTCAAAATAAAAATCTCCTATTAATATCTTTTAGTCATATCTTCACATATATGTGTGTGTGTGTATATATATATATATATACATATATATGTGGGGGATTTGCATTGAATATATAAATACTAAAGCAAAGTACTAAGTAATATGTTTCAAGAGTTATTCATAGCTTTAGCAAGGTAGTTTCATTTGCTGCTTGAATACAATAAGTGTGTTACAAATAATTTATTTTAAAAAGTTCAAGGAAGTTTTCATTATGTAATTTGAATTCCTGATGACATACCTTTTTATAGTCTGTGTTCTCATTCAAATAAGGACAACATGATAGAAAATGCAAAAAATACATAATTTGTGAATCATTCCTGCAAATCCTTATAGAACATGGTGTTTTGTTAATCTTGAAACAAATGAGAATTTTACATGGAATTGAATTCAAAATAATACTATTTATTTTAAGACTTTGATCATTTAGCCCTGGAGGTAAAACAGTGGTAGTTAGCCAATTTTTTTTTCTGTCACCAGCAATTTTAGTCATATGATTATGAGTAGTGGTGACTCATTTATCCAGTATTGATTAGACTATGAAATGTCATTATGAAATGGAGTTAATAACCTATAAGCATTTTTTAATCAAAGTGGAACATTCAGAAGTATCAAAAAAATAGAAGTACAAGATTTGAATGTAGTATTTTTGTGTCCAATGGGCACAATTTGGATCATTTTTATCTATGTTTTTATATGTGAGGTATGAAACATCTCTTCACTTAAAAAGAAAACATGTACTTCTAAGAAACCATATTTATATGTTTTACTTGAGGAACATTAAGCCTTTTCATTTTACTGGGTCTTTTGTCTCTGTGTGTGTTTCAATGTCTTCAGTTGAAATGAGAGTAAAGTAGTCTTCTTGCATAATAATACCATCTGTATCATATGCAGCAAGACCTCATAGGATTCTAACAGTATTTCTAGAGTATGAAGAAGTATATTGATATCTACATGATTATGACAGTAGGTAGGATTTTCAATGTTTTAAGTCAACATAAAGTTATTGTTAAAATACTTAATATGGAAGTATTCATGTTGTCATGAAAGCTAACCAAATAAAATGAAGAAAAAACCAACTAGGGTAATATACTCTTAAATAACTTACTAACAATATCTTATGTCTGAGATAAATGTTATCATGCATATATCTGTATAATTTCAAGGTGAATAAAAGTAAAGTATCCAACTCTAAAAAGTTGTAAGGTATTTTTCTTTCTGACAGTTTCTTGGCTAGATAGTTTGAAAAGACTTAACTTTTTTTAACGTTTATTTTTGAGAGAGAGGGAGAGACACAGAATGTGAGTGGGGGATGGTTGGAGAGAGAGAGAGACACAGAATCAGAAGCAGGCTCCAGGCTCTGAGCAAATGGTCAGCACAGAGCCTGACACAGGGCTCGAACCCACGAACCGTGAGATCATGACCTGAGCTGAAGTCAGCCACTTAACCAACTGAGCCACCCAGATGCCCCAATAGTTTGAAAAGACTTAAAGACTCAAAAAAAGCACATGTTATATAAATTATCATTATTGTTATTCTTAAATGTTGTTTAAGCCTACAGGAAATGAGAGGAATTTCCCAAAGGCATGATAACAACACCCAAAATAACTAAGAGACGAAAACAAAAGGTGAGCAAATGATGTAGGCTTCATCATAGGGACCAAATGTCCATCCTAGGCACATGATGCATGTTAATATCTATGCCAAAGGATGAGAAATTTGGCTTTGAGTCACTAGAATAGGGGTTGGTTATTAAAATTGAGGCATAAACATTATTTGTTCTAAAAAGAAGAAAGACTTGTAATAAAAATCAATGTTTCAGAGAAAGACTTCAAGAATAAAATTTGTTTTTCTTTACTTTTTGATATGTAATAAAAAGACAATAATTATTTTTCCTGAGAAAACTTAAGAATGTCCCTCCAAATGTACAGATAAACATATGGTGTATTTATATGATGAAATATTTTATAGCCACGAGCAAAAACAAATTGTCATTCCACTCAACAGCATGGTTGAATGGTAGAAATCTTAAAAGAACAGGAGATTATGATCTGTATCATCTAGTTTTAGGAAGTTTGAGCAATGGCAGACCAAATTAATGTTCTTCATAGTCAGAAGAAGGGTTATCTTGGAAGGAGATGACTGGAAACCTTCTGTTATGGGGCACGTGGGGGCTCAGTGACTTCGGCCCAGGTAACCATCTCATGGTTTGTGAGTTCAAGTCCCGCGTCGGGCTCTGTGCTGACAACTAGGAGCCTGGAGCCTGCTTTGGATTCTGTGTCTCCCTCTCTCTTTGCCCCCCTCCCCACCTCTCAAAAATAAATAAACATTTTAAAAAGTTTTTGTTATGCTAAAATATTACATTTCTTTATTTGGATTCTGGCTGTCTAGGGAAGATTAATTTATGAAAATTCACCCACATATACATTTATGAAAGCACACATTTCAGCAGATATATTACTATTCTCTAAAGCTTTTGCTCAAATAAAAAGGGAAGACTTCAATATAAATTATGGTGTAAATTATTATATGTGTCTGGTATTACTACTGGCTCCATTGGTCATGGCTATATTTCTATTTATGGACCTCTACTATCCACTCTGCTCAATGGGCTGCAAGAGGTTTGATTTCAGATTCACAATCAAATGCCCAACACAAAATATGCATCCCCCTGCTTTAAGTTGACTTAGTATTTCCTAAGAATTTATTATAGGAAAAAATGCAACATTCAAAGTAACAATATAACATAATTTTGAGACTCCCAGGTGCAAATTTCAACTAAGTTAAGAGTTTGACATGTGGTTATGATAAACGAGGTGGAGTATTTGTTCACACTTATCAGTGATGGCGTGCCAGTTTTAAGCTGACCAGAATGTATCCACACATATAACCTGAGCCAGGAGTTCACCTGATCACTCTTAATGTGATCAGACTTTCTTCCTCTGTCAAGGTGCACTGCAGGAGTTTGGCCAGTTTCCTTGAAAATAGCTCCCTCTTGTGTCTTTATCTAAGTTAACAACTCCTTATCCTACCCAAGGTGAGCCTCCAGAAAAATCCTTTCCACTTCCAGTTGGTACCATTCCAGCTGCCAAAGCTCCAAGAACATCCTGCTACTTTGGGGCCAGTGGTAGCTGGCTGAGTGATCAAAAGTGCTGAGTACGTTTGGTGATGGTGAAACTCAAGTAAATTATATCCATCAAGCAATGTGTTACATGGGCAATTGCCAACTCACCATATTCAGGGATGTATTTCAAGGTGCATTTCAGTCAATATGCAAAATAAACTTGACTAAATATTCATTCTTTTGGACATTATTCTTAATTCTTCAACAGCCACTGGAAAAATAATATATCTATATATACTCCTGATCTGAAAACAATACAGAAACTGAAGTAAGAGAGGCAGAGATAATGATTTTGCCTTTGTAGCCTTCCAGTTGTCTAAAAAAGATGTCATTTTGGTTCACAGACATATTAACAGCTGCTCACTAACAGTCATAAACCATACAGTCTAATTCTAAGATAGTATTCATTTTAAGGTTATGAAAAGCTGACAGTCTAATTCTAACATACTATTTCTTTTCAGCCAAAAAAATGCTACAGAAATGATAAATTCACCTCCTATTAATCAGTAAAATCTCAAAAAATCCTGGTTGATGTATTTTCTCCAAATGATTCAAGTAGTTTGGGAATTAAACTCATAATTTAGCTTCAGATAGATTATCCTTCCTTTTTTGGAAAAAAAGGTTTATTTATTTATTTTTCAGAGAGAGAGAGAGAGAGAGAGAGAGAGAGAGAGAGAGAGAGGGAGAGAAGAGAATGCAAGGGGAAGGGAAGAGAAGGAGGGAGACAGAAAATCCCAAGTGGGAATATTCTTTGCTGTCAGCGTGGAGCCCTACACAGGGTTCAAACAAACAAAACAATGAGATCATAACCTGAGTTGAAGAGTTGGATGCTTTACCAACTGAGCCACACAGGTGCCCCTAGATTCTCCATTTTTTTTTAATGAAAAAGAAATCTTGGACTTCTCCCAACTTTGAACATAACTCCACACCATATCTAAAAGAAATGGCAATAAGCAAATAAATAAACAAATAAAAATAAAAACACCTTTTCTTGTTTTGTGAAATTAAGTCTGATAAGAAGTGTTAATTTCCTTTCCTGGGTTCCTTAACCATCTGTGTGTGTCTTTTCAGTCAGCTACAATTTCATTCTCACCCCACCCCCATGTACTGTACATTAACTCAGATTTTGTATCCCGGGTGTGATCCTGAAAACTCATGGAGACAACCTTAGCATAGCTGCCATTGTGCAAATTTGAGTAGAAGGAATATGTTTTATAATGTAATGAATTTCTGAATAACAAAATGAATAAAATTATCAACATTTCTTATTTTATTTTTTAATGATTTTTTATTTATTTTTGAGAGAGAGATAGACAGCGTGAGCAGGGCAGGGTCAGAGAGAGAAGGAGTCACAAGATCTGAAGACAGGCTCCAGGCTCTGAGCTAGCGTCCAGCACAGAGCCTGACGCGGGGCTCGAACCCATGAATCGTGAGATCATGACCTGAGCTGAAGTTGGATACTTAACCGACTGAGCCATTCAGGCACCCCAGCATTTATTTTAAAGATGTGTTGTATTGAACCTGTTTTCTTTTTAGATTTACAGAAAAGAAGATGAAGGAGGAAAAGGAGGAGGAAGAAGAAGGAGGAGGAGGAGGAGGAGAAGAGAAAAGAAAAGAAAAAAGAAAAGAAGAGAAAAGAGAAGAGAAAAGAAGAGAAGAGAAAGGAAAGGAAGGAAAGGAAAGGAAAGGAAAGGAAAGGAAAGGAAAGGAAAGGAAAGGAAAGGAAAGGAAAGGAAAGGAAGGGAAGGGAAGGGAAGGGAAGGGAAGGGAAGGGAAGGGAAGGGAAGGGAAGGGAAGGGAAAGGAAAGGAAAAGAAAAAATATGAACATACTACAAAGGGCTCCCATATACCCCATATCCAGATTCTCCTATTATCTTACATTAGAATAATACATATGTCAACAATAATTAACCAGTATTGATGCATTATTATTAACTGCAATTTATTCTTTGTTTAAAAAAAACTATTTACTTAACTTTTACCCACTTATTTTTTTTTCAATTCTAAGGTACCATCCAGAATACCATTTTGAATTTAGTAGTTATGTCTCCTTAAGATCCTTTCAGCTATGATGGTGACAAACACTTTACTTGTTTTCATTGACCTTGATGTTTTCAAGAAAATTGCTCAGGTATTTGGTAGAATGGTCCTCCATAGGAATTTTTCTGATATTTTTTTCTCATGAATAAACTGGAGGTTTGGATTTGTGGGGAGGAAAACTATAGAAGTAAAATGCCATTGTCATTACGTTAAGGTACGTACTAGACACGTGACTTTATAAAAACAAGAGGAGCACCAGGGTGGCTCAGTCGGTTAAGCATCCAACTCTAGATTTCAGCTCAGGTCATGATCTCAAGGTCATGAGATTGAGCCCCAGGTTGGGATCTGTGCTGGGGCATGGAGCCTGCTTGAGGAGATTCTCATTCTCCTTCTCCCCCGCTCCTCCCCCCATCTGCACATGTGCGTGCTTTCTCTCTCTCAAAAAACAAAAACAAAAACAAAACCAGAAAAAAACATGGCTTAACATTGCTAATATTAACCCTGAAGACCTAGTGTTTTTGTCATGTTTCACCACTGTTATTCTACTCTTTTTGCCCACACCCCCTTTCTATACTAGGCACTTTGGAAAGAGTCATTATGGACAGCCCACACCTAAGGCATACTTCACTTCCTTAGAGGTGACGAATCTACATAAATTAGTTGGAAATTTTCTATATAAGAAATTTGTCTATTTTACACCACTAATTTATTGAATCGTAAGTATAACACTATGGACCTCTGGATATATATTGTATATTAAAGATTATAATGAATTCTATTTTATTTTGTTGCTTAGATTGTTTAGTTTTAATTAGTGAGAACTCTTTAATTGGTTCTGTGCCTCTTTGGCGTACTGCCTTTGTTCTTTCTTTTACCTCCAGAAGCACTTCCTCACTTTGGCAATACAGAGTGCTCCAAGCTTCTCTTATATGTCTCCTGCCCAAGTCGTAGGATCAGCCATTTTTCCGAGGGCACTGTCTGATTTCTTTTGTTAGAGAATCATAGTAGAAACCAATATCTGTTGCTAAGTGTTTTCATTAAACCTGGGATATCACTACTTCTGGATTGTCTAAGCCAACAGGGCAAAGAAATGTATGCATATGTACTTATCCATGTATATACACTTTATATCTATGTATGCGTTTATACAGGTAGATATATATGTGTATATATATATACACAAATGTGCACATACATACATATTAGATATTCAGATACATAATAGAAATGTAGATGTAGATATCTCGACATATATAGAGAAATACAGACAAATATAATTAATATAAACATGAATTCATATGATGTTACAAAACAGATCATTGTAGACTTCTGTTCTTTTTTTTAAGTGTTTATTTTGATTTCTGTAGTCTTCTTGCCTTGCTTCTCCAAAACAAGGCTTCTCTGAAAATTCTTATATCAACAGTAAGGAATCTGGCTCCAACTATCTGCCATCCATTTACTTAATTGTTCAATGTTTGTATACATGTACAATGGTTTCAGAATTATTAAGCCATATCTCCATGGAGAAAAACTTTATTAACTAGTGAAAAATTCTTACATGTAGTTGCTCTAGGTTTTAGCATGACACTAAAACTAGTTTTTACTGTCACTGGTTTTTAAAGTCACTAGACATCAATAATTTTATTGTCCTTCACTTTCAATACAGTTGCTTGATAGATCAATAATTTAGTTAAATTCTTTTGTAACATTTTGGATTCCATCATGGGATCATGCACCTCCTGAATGATTTTTACTCTTTTGTGCATATTAAAGTTTATTCTTTAGGCTGTAAGTTTGATGAGCATTGATAAATGCATCATGTTTCCACTATTACAACATTATACAGAGTAATTTCAGTGCCCTAAATAGTTCTCTGTGTATTATCTATTCCTGTACACCCCCTCTTCAAATCCTGTCAAGTATTATTGATTTCTTGTCTTTATTATTTTTCCTTTTTCTTAAATGTCATATAAACAGAGTCCTACAGTATGTTGACTTTCAGTTTGGTTTGTTCTCTTAGCAATATACATTTAAGATTCATCCATATCTTTTTATGCCTTGATAGCTCATTTATTTTTATTGCTGAATAATATTCCATTTTATGGTTCTACCACAGTTAGTTTATTCATTTATCTATTGAAGGATATATACACTGCTTCCAGTTTGGACCATTATGAATAGAGTTGCTATAATCATTTGCATACAAGTTTTATGTGGACATAAGTTTTCAAATTGGTTAGTATATACCTAGGTGCACATGTGCTGGGTAATTTGGTAAGCCTATATTTTGCTTTGTCAAAATGTGCAATCCCACTTTGCATTTCCATCAGTAATTATTGGGTATGCCTCTTGTTCTGCATTCTTTTTTTTATGTTTATTGTCCCTTTTGGGGCTTTATGCATCCTAGAAGGATATAATATTATCTCCTTGTCATTGTAATTTGCATTTAATCACAAGTAATGAGGATGGTTTCATATGCTTATCTACCATCTGTATATTTTCTTTGATGAAGTGTCTGTTTAGAATTTCCCCCACAATTTAACTGGAATGTTTGCTTCATCAATGTTAATTTTTTAGATTTATTTATTTATTTTGAAAGATGGGAAGGGTCAGAGAGAGAGGGAGAAAGAGAATTCCAAGCAGGCTTGACACTTATCATGAGTTCAATGCAGAGCTCCATCCCACAATCTGTGAAATCATGACCTGAGTCAAAATCAGGAATCAGATACTTAACCACCTGAGCCACTTAGGTAGGCTATTCAACCTACTGTTGTATTTTAAGAGTTCTTTATATGTTTGGACACAAGATTTCTTTGTATATATTCGGAGTTCTTTGTGAAATATATGTTTTAAAAACATTTTCTCATAGTGTATGACTTCTTTATTCACACTTTAATTGAGGCTGTGGTAAGGCAGAAGTTTTTAATTTTAGTACATTCTAACTAAACAATTTTTCTCATATATATGCTTTTGATATTGTAACTAACAACACACTAGAAAGCCTAAGGATATGTACAATTTCTTCTATGTACATATAGACTCCTCCTCAATTTCAATCCTTGGTCCTTTGGAAGCCTTAGTAAATATGGACTCAGTGGACTTAGTAACATGGACTCAAATGAATGGAACATTCAAGAACACTAAAAATACTTGGTTAAACTGTATGAGGCAGATTATTTTCAAAATTATCCCATGCACCCTGACGATGCTTGCCTAAAGGAGTAAACATAGCTTGGAGCTCCAACCCATCAGGAAAAGATGTCCTAAGGGCCACTAGTTTTCTGTCCAAGTTTCATAGTGGACTATTATACTTTGCCGGTTTCAGTTTGATACAGATTTAATACTAGGAAATGGCTATCAAATAGGTTGTGTTAAAATTATTTGTTGAAAATGTAAGGGAAGGGAGCCTGGGTGGCTCAATCGGTCAAGCATCCGGCTTTGGCTCAGGTTATGATCTCACAGTTCCTGGGTTTGAGCCCAGCATCAGGCTCTGTGTTGACAGCTAGCCCAGAACCTGAAGCCTGCTTCAGATTCTGTATCTCCCTCACTCTCTGACCCTTCCCTGCTGGTGCTGTCTCTCTGTCTCTCAAAAAAAAAAAAAAAAAAAAAAAAACATAAAAAAAGGTAAGGGAATTATCATCCAGTTTCTCACCATTAATTAATGAAATCTTACCATCAAGAATCTCAAGTCTCAGATTCAGTTATTCCCCAGACTTTTCTCATGGACTGAGCCCTCTGTTCCTGCCATATTAATTAAGCATCTTCAGCTACTGTGAAGGTACCTTTATATTTTTAAATTTTTTTTGGCTTATTTATCTGAGAGGAAATCATCACTATAATGGATTCATTTTGTTTTGATAGTGAATACATTGAAATCTAACTCTGGATTACATATACGAGACACTTTAGAAACTCTCTCTGTATGGTGATGGTGATGTAGATGGTAACTCTCTATAAATAACTGACTTTTGGTTTGTTTCCTTTCCATTTTAAAATGGAATAGAAAACATTCACCATGTCTGTGGGACTTCATGAATAGCTTTCATCATGTCTGATAATGTAGAAGATAAAATTCAAGAATTTATTTTAGCCACAAAAATCAATAGTTAAGTCCTCATAAACTCTTGTAAAAGAGGCTCTCAAGATACATGTAAAGAAATTTGGCTGCGGTGCCTGGATGGATCAGTAGGTTAAGTGTCTGACTTCGGCTCAGGTCATGACTTCACCATTTTTTGGTTCGAGCCCCACATCAGGCTCTGTGCTGACAGCTCAGAGCCTGGAGCCTGCTGCAGATGCTGTGTCTCTCTCCTTCTCTGCCCCTGCCCCACTCATGCTCTGATCCTCTCTGTTTCAATAATAAATAAAAAATATTTTTAAAATTTTTAAAAAGAAAAGAAATTTGGTGGGCATTGGCACACTTTCTCCCAAAATTTTTCTAACGGTGAGATTTCTCATCTTTGCAAACTGTAGCACTACTTAGTATTCCTGATGAAGCAGAGTTTGGAAAACTTTAAGCATCGCCATTGTAGCATGACAAATAAAAACCAGGGAAAATGCACACTTACCCAAGATCCAACCATAAGCAACAATTGGCAAAGGCTTCTACACCTCATATTTATCCGATCATGCATTTGTGGGTAAGTGATGCTACCACAGGTCTACTGATTTCTCCTTTCCCACTTTGTTATTTCGCTGGAACACTAGTGTTCTCCACTGCAGTATCACTTTCCCGCCAAGACCTACATTTGACTTGCTGAGAACCGCTTCCCATTCCCCATGAAAACAAACAAGCAAACACGGCAGAAAAAATTCAACTCTGCTCTATTGAAATACATTTTCCTAATATTTAAATATCTTGAAGAGAAACATGACACTCATGACCCTCCTTATTTCCACCCCTGCCTTTCTCTAGACTTTGTCTCCCATCCATTTTCTCCTGTTAGTCTGCACGACGTTTCCAATTAGCCTTCAGTTTATTTAAGATTCAGTGGTTTCTCTGCTCTTAGTTAGGTTCTCTGTTCTTAGTCATGTTGTGAGCCACTGGGTGCTAGGGTTTCAACATATGAATCAGTGAGGTTAGGTAGGCAAATGTACAAAGAGTACACTCCTCCTTCTCTGCCACTTTCCTTAGCTAGCCCAAACACAACTTTTAGGTATTGAATAGAGTCAAATACCTCCATTCGAGAAAAGTCTCATGATAAACTTTAGTTAGGCCCCCTGTCATCCATTCTTAAAAGAGACGGTACCCAAATTTTTCACACATCAAAACTGTTATTATTTACTCAATATTTGTCTTTTTGTCCTGATTCAACATTAAAATTTTGCATTAGACATGTCTTTCTTGATCATTTCTTTTATATTACAAAGAATTCAGTGAAGAGTAGGTTCTCAAATATATGTTAAATAAATGTATACTTTTTTTCATCTGGTGTATTATTTTGCTAGGGCTGCCATAATAAAATTCCACAGACTAGGTGCCATAATAACAAAAATTCATTTGTTCACAATTTTAGAGGCTAGAAGAAGTCCAAGATCACGGAACTGGCAGGCTTGGTTTCTCCTAAAGTCATTCTCGTTGGCCTACAGATAGCTTCCTGCTTGCCATGTCCTCACGTAGCCTTCCCTCTGTGCTGTGTGCTTCCTTGGTGTCTCTTTTGTGTCCAGATGTCCTCTTCTTATCAGCACACCATGCAGATTGGATTAGGTACCTTGCTAGCAGCCTCAGTTTAAATGAGTCACCTCTTTAAAGGCCTTATGACCAAATCCCAAATAAAGTCATGTGAGCCACTGGGTGCTAGGTTTCAACATATGAATCAGTGAGGTTAGGGAGGCAATCTGTAGGGAGGTTGTCTCGGAAATGGAATCAAATATTGATGACAAAATTCACATAGTTTTTTGTTTTGTTGTGTTTTGTTTTGTCTGTTTCTCTTGAGGGTGAGTTCTCGAGGACAATGATAGTGCCTATTCCTCCCTCTCTCCATCTAATAGCCTGGCACTTAGTGGAGAATGGGGGGGAAATGTTTCTTAAGTTTAATTGCATTAAATTGGATTAAATGTAAGGACACAAATGAGCTAATTTATCACTGAACAATAGAAGTTCACTTAACATATACAAATTCTTAATGGATTCATTATATATAATTTTCATAGAACCTGAGAGTGAACTAACATTTTCTCTGTGATTGTTTTTGGAGTCTTTAAAATTTCCCATTCATCTTCCTACACAATTTAATGTGCTAATGAATCTATAGCCATTCCAAATAATCCAGTCTGGATATTTTCAATGCTGTACTTTTAAATTTTTTAGCTTGGATTCTGCTGGGAAGTAATGAGAACAAATGAAAAACACCCGAATTATTGCCACAGAGAAGTAATCAAACCAGTTTTTTTTTTTTTTTAAAGATGAATCATCAAGTCTTGGGGAATCTGGGTGACTTAGTCACTTAAGCATCCAGTTTCGGCTCAGATCATGCTCTGACAGTTTGTGAGTTTGAGCCCTGCATCAGGCTCTGTGGACATATGTTTAATATCCCCACATATCCTAAAACCAACTCCACTGTAGAACTTTAAAGTAATAAATATTTTTCAGTTAAACACAATTTTCAACTAAGCAGAAATAATTTTTCAGTTGAGAATAGTACAGAAGTTCCCTGTTGAAAATACACCCATGGGGACGCCTGGGTGGCTCAGTCAGTTATGATCTCACAGCTTGTGGGTTTGAGCCCCGCATTGGACTCTGTGCTGACATCTCAGAGCCTGGAGCCTGCTTCAGATTCTGGTTCCACCCTCTCTCTCTGTCCCTCCCTGCTCATGCTCTGTTTCTCTCTCTCTCTCTCTTTCTCTCTCTCTCTTCCTCTCTCTCTCTCTCTCTCCCTCTCACCCTCTCTGTCTCTCTCTCTCTCCCTCTCTCAAAAATAAGCATTAAACTTTTTTTAAAAAGTTGAATCAAATCTTAAGTAATTCATCATATGTTTGCTTAGCAATACTAAGCTTGAAATTCTTATTAGCATATACAGATCTTTTTATTATTTCTTTAAAATCATGAATATATATTTATGCCAAACTCAACTGTATAGAAAATAGTTAAAATATACATAGCATGCATGGGTTTTATCTATTAGCACTCTTTACACAACTTCAAGATATTTAAGTTGTAGCTACACATACAGGATAAAATTAAATCAGATTTTCTGGAACATTTATATCTCCCAGAAGTGGAAGGGTATTTGATCATTTTTGATATATAAAATTATGATGACAGTTGATGTGATATAGTTTTCTGTATTTGTAGCCTGAATAAGTGAACCCAAAGCATTTGCTATTCCATATAAATCAGTCAACTAGTATCTTTCAAACGTTGAATGTTTTCAATAAATTAAAATTTTTGTTGATTGTATTTTTTTTGTTTGAAACCTTGAGAAGTACAAACACTAGGTTTATTTTTTACCACAATATTTGTATATATGTCTTTCATGATAATTAAGATGATGACTTTTTGCTTATTTACAGGATGATTACTAATCTGGTCGTGTGGTCATGTCTGTATGTGCCAAGATTGGTTGACTTTTTTTAACTGCTTTATCATTTCTGTTGAAGCAACTTTTTTTGACCCAGAGTGGTTACCCTGATATTTCTCAAGATAAATGATGAAAAGAGGTCAAGCTAGACCAAAAGGACAGAACAGTGTCACATAAAGGATAACATCTGTGACCAGTGTTATAGAAGGACCCATAAAGAATTTTCTAGAAACATGTAAAAAGATATTAGATATGAAGGCAACCATTAGAATAAGAAGAAATAGAAAGTCCTCAGATCAGTGAGGCTCTCTTGCTTTATATGGACCACAGTTCCTGGTTCCTCAATGGAAAGCTGGCCACAAGCCAAGGTCCCTGGCTATTCCTTCATAAATTTTGCTCCTCTCAGGGATGATAGCCTTGTGGTACCTGTCACTCACTGACAGGAAACTGTTACTTAATATATATTATCCAATTTTATAATCTTTATGGTGGTAGGGCTAGTCAGGCACCACTTTTTCTTTACTGGAACTGGAAATTTTATTTTGTTTTACTTTTAAAATGCTTAAGATACATGTATCTAATGAAAAATGATGCTACACAAATTTCCATCTTATACATTATTTAAATATTCTCTTTTGATATTAATCTACTTCAGTTTTTATTGTTCTTTCAAATAAGGGTTTAAGCCATGTGGTCATCATTTCTCCGTTTTCAGCTCTCTGTTCTTTAAGACACCACCGGGTTTTCCACTTGACTTGAACTATTCATTCAAACTAAACTAGTCAAACTAGATGCAGGGATCATTCACTCAGCCGTATCTTGTCTCTTACTATAGTGATAATTTAACTAACCATTTGCTAGTGTGTGTCAGACACTATTAATCCCTTTCCTAAAGTAACGGAATCATCTTTGCTTACAAACCCAACCAATACAGGTAAGCAATCTCAGATTTCCAGTTTTAAGGATCTCTTACCTAATGTTACTGTTAAATATATTGTTAATCAGTATTCAATCCAGGGAAAATGAACTGTCTGTTCATTTTTTAGAAAGAGTTAAGTAGAAGAATTTAGGTTAATAGTCATAGGAATGGCAGTATATTAGTTTGCTGGGCTGCCATAATAAATACCACAGACTGGGTGGCTTAAACAGAGATTTATTTTCTCATAATTCCTGAGGATAGAAGTCAAAAATCAAGGTTCCAGCAGGACTGGTTTCCTCTGAGGTCTCTACCCTTGGCTTAAAAATGGCAGCGCTCTTGGAAAGCCTGGGTGATTCAGTCAGGTGAGCACTGATCTTCGGCTCAGGTCAGGAGTGCGTCATGTATGAGTTCAAGTCTTGCATCAGGCTCTCTGCTCTCAGTGCAGAGCCCACTTCCAATCATCTGTTCCCCTCTCTCTCTCTGTCCCTCCCCAGCTCCTGAGCGCACATGCACACCATCTCTCTCTCTCTCTCTCTCTCTCTCAAAAATGATTAAACATTTAAAAAAAAACTGGCAGCCCTCTTATTGCTTCTCCATAAAATTGTCCCTCTGTGCATGTATGCTTCTGGTACATCTTATTATGCAATAATCTCCATTCTTATGAGGACTCCAGTTAGATTGCATTAAGGCCCACCCTAATGTCCTCATTTTAAATTCATTATCTCTTTAAAGACTATGTCTCCAAATATAGTCACATTATATGGTACTGGGGTTCAGGACATTAACATATAAATTTGGAGGTGATGCAATTCAGCCTATAAAAGGTAGGATAGATGAGCTGAAGGTTGTTCTTCCAGAAATGACATCCAAACACCACATAACTGATTCTCTAGAGTTATTCATGCCTCTGCTACTATCTAGAAGATTGAGAACAGGAAGCCACACATGAAGCCACAGAAGTCAACCACACACTGTCAAAATGTGTATCGAGAGATTGGGAAATAATTGAGAAATGATCTGCTATGTTTGTGTGATACCTTACTCAGAACTGTTTAAAAGACTTTAAATCATCATACCTTTTTAGCCTATTTCACATTCTGATTGCTTCCATTTTCTTGATTCTTTGAGTACAGATAGACAGGTATTGTACTTTAGTTTTGTTCAAATATTGTCATTAGTCATGTACACATCTATCTCGCTATATTACCATTTTTTTAATTGACAGGCACAGTCAGTCATCAATTGTTAGACTTTACCTTTCAAATACTCACTTTGCAATCATTTTAATGAGTATGTTAAAAACTGTTCATTTGTAAAACAAATTTCCCATCTAGAAATAAAGTGGTTTTGGCTCAGAACATTTTTCACCTTGTTTATTTTATAGACATTTTGAAATTTGTAATCAAGTTTGATTTTGGTTTTATAATACTCCTCAGATTCACTGTCATTCATTCTGCAAGATAAATGTCTCAGCTGAAATGTTTGTGAGAGACATATTCAAGTGGAAGTTTATACATAAGAAAGTGGAAGATGGAAACTGAAAAGCACACCTTATAACAGATTAACATAAGTATGGAGAAATCGTGGAAATTCAACCATATAATTTACAATTATGGATAATCCTTTCAGCCTTTTTTTTAAATTAGTTTTTCCTATAAATAATTGGACAGGGTAATTCCCAAATTATGAAAAAAGGAGAATTTAACTCAGAGGGTTTTTCTAAAAACACTATTAATTGCATTGGATCATTTACTTGATGGGATGCCATATCGATTATGTTTCTCACTACTATGTGGGTGGAGACTAAATAGGAAAAACAGATGAATTTTGGATGGAGAAAGCTAAACTGCCTTTGCATACCTGATTGTAGTGTTAGAAACATTGGCCCAGCAGACATCTCTCACTGCCTTCATATTTTTTCCCTTGTCCTATTTCATTGCACCTGCAACCCATAAAGAGGCAAGGCCCACTTAAAGGAGCAGATTCCTGACTTTGATTAAGGCTCAGTTCTCTGTGTTGAAAGGTCAAGGACTTTTTTCTTCTTCTTTTTTTTTTTCTTTCTTATTCTTTATGCTTTCAAGCATACAGATATAAAATATAAGCCATCTATGGGTTTTATGGAAAATCAATATATTTGCTTACTTCATTTTACATTTATTTTACTTCCTTTTTTCCCCATAAGATGTTATGTACTTTGATATTCTCTTTATTTTGTGCTTGGTGACCAACTGAATATTATAAAATACTGGAACTTAGGAAGGATGGGAGGATCTTGCTTGAAATGTCTATAAAGCTTAGCACCAATACCTGCAGAAAGGTGCAGAAGAGGTGCCTTCCAGGTAATAATTAAATATTCATTATGCCTTTAAGCACCTTACAGAAGGACAGATTATGCTTCAGGAAGAGTTAGTTTCTTGTGTGCTTTTATTTTAATTCTGGTTAATTAACTATTACACTAGTTTCAGGTGCGCAATATACTAATTCACATACATCACGATGTGCTCATCACTAGTGCCCTCCTTAATTCCAACATCACCTACTTAACCCATTCCCTTACCCACCTTCCCTCTGTTAACCATCAGTTTCTTCTAATTTCTATGTTTCTTAACAAATTCATATTGAAACAAAATCATATATATATATATATATATATATATATCAGACATGATTATGATATATCAGGTATGATATATATATCAGAGCAGAAAAATGACTATGTGAAAGAAGAATTTGGAGATTCGCATATCAGGTGGGGAATACCTGGTTCTAGAATTGCTAAAATACTTTCCTTAATAATTATTCATTTTTATTATGTCACACAAATTAACAGGAAAATGGAGTCAACTCTTGGATGTAGACAAGAAACTGAATACCAAAAGAAGTGATCAGCTATATTTTAAATAATATATTCCTACTCTTAGAGGACTATTTCCCTGAAAAACCGTATGAAAAAGGGATCTAAAATTCTTAGGTGCAGGATTACATAATATCGTAGATATTTGCCTTATTATTTCAAAATTGTAACTCTCTCCCTTTTTTAGAAAGTCCTCCATGTTTCAAGTCTTGGTGAAATCTGAAAGTAGGAAAAGTCTTTCTCTCACTTGTATTAGCTAGTTTTCAAATGTAGTCACGATGGGCCATATCTCCCAATATTTACATCATGGTGTGGTTTCCTCACATGTTGAATTAGACAGTCACTGCAATTTACCAAAATGGCAGAGGCAATGTTGTGCCCATTCTGTGATATGGCATATGAAGCCATAAGGTTTCTACTTTTGCACTCTGGGAACCCTGAGCTATTAAGTAAAAATTACAGCAACACTGCTAATGAGAACACATGGAAAGAATCCATAAAGAAGACCACCTTGACACAATGAAACAGGCTTGGGACAGACTCAGGTCTTCAGTGCTTTGCTAAGACCTGCCTACTAGCTCCCCAACAGAGCATCAGCTACATGAAGAAAGCCATCTTGAAGCAACCATCTGATTGCAGGTGCATAAGATAATAGTGAAGAACATAAGCGCTCCGAGCTGGACCCCAGTCAAACCACAGAATTATAAGAAAAAAATATAACTATGGTTTTAATTAAGCCACTAGGGAAGTTTCTAGGGAAGTAAGGAACACAACAATAGGTAACTGAAAAGCCACATACAGGCAGCGAAGGCATAGGCACATGACCACATAACTGTTTGCTGCACCCTGGGAGAAATCCGTCATTGTTTAACTGGATTAATTGAACCTGACAGTAGTGAAAATCTGGTTCTATTTAGGTAGGGGATTCCGGTAGCTCACAACAAACAGCAAAGGAAATATTTATATTACTACTGGGAGAAACTTGAAATGCTATATTAGGAAGTGTGTTAAAAACACTTTTTCAGGATTTTTTCTTTTTACTTACACTTAAAGAACAGTACAAATTCAAGAGTAAGGGACTTCCTTTGAGTGAATTAACAAACAAACCTGAAAGCACAAAACTTTCCCACCAAAAAGAATGTGAGTATTTAAATAAGTATTACTAATAGTGTGGATCAGGAAAATGTGTGAATTGAGTCTGTATTGACAGATTCCACGGGTATTTCACTAAAAAAGAAAGCAGGACTATATGTGCAGACATCGAGATGAAGTACAGTAAGTCGAACAGCTCGTTTTAATTAGTTCTTAAGCTAATTGACTAAGAGGTGACCTTAAGTGGCAATGCGAGAAATTGTTTGGTAAAATTTAGATACAGAAATAGTCAGGCTTTTGAGGATATTACTGCTGGAGTGACATTTTCTTGGGTTGCATGTAGCCAATATTACTACTCAAAAGACAGCTTCTGTTGAGAAAGTTCACAGGCTAGAGGAACCTAAGGAGATAGGACAACAAAATGTAATATGGAGGGACCATCTTTGAACAAAAGAATAAAAAAGGACATTAATAAAAATCAACAATATACAAATAATGTAAAGATCCTAGCTAGTAACAATGATATACCAATATCTGTTATTGATTGTCACAAATGTTCCATTTTAGTATTAGATAGTAACAACAGAGGGAACGGGTCATGATTACTGAATAAAGGGGGTGCCTGGGTGGCTGAGTTGGTTGAACAACCTATGTAGGCCCAGGTCATGATTTCACAGTTCATGGGTTCAAGCTCTGCATCAGTCTCTCTGCTGTCAGTGTGGAGCCAACTTCAGATCATTTGTTCCTCCTCTCTCTGCCTCTTCCCTGCTTGTTTCTCTCTCCTTCTCTCTCTCTCTCTCTCTCTCTCTCTCTCTCTCAAAATAAATACATAAACTTAAAAGAAAAAAATTAGAATACACAATAAAGCACATACTAAATTTCCTTGAAGAGAACCATACAAATTTTAGAAGCATGTGATTTTAATCTTCCTTTTAGCTTTCCCTAAAGTGCATTTCAGTTCATGCTAGCTTTGCACTGAAACAAAAGGATCAGGCCATCGAATTATAGGAAAATGATTCTGAAATAATGTTAACCCCTGAGGACTTGTAAGTGTCCTGATACATTGAGGCGGGCAAGGTTTATAGACACAGATTACGTAGACAGTTTGGATATGTGTCTTATTTCTGAACAGTTTGATGTCTAGAATTTCACTGTTACTTAGTTCCATAGATTTCCCTTTTAATTTTTTTAAGTTTATTTGTTTATTTTGAGAGACAGACATTGTGAGCAGGGGAGGGGCAGAGAGAGAGAGAGAGAGAGAGAGAGAGAGAGAGAATCCCAAGAAGGCTCCACAGGCTCTGGGTCCTTTGCTGACAAACCTCAAGAAATATATAAAAAAATTAAAAGCATTAAAGAAAATACCCCAAAATAAGATGTAACACTTAAGAAAACAAACATTACTAAAACTAGAGTGAGGTAAGAAGACTAAGAAACAGAATGGTGTCTTTGTAAACAACAAGAAGTTACTCTAATTGAGCTTATAAACTCATCAGGGTCTATATGTTTGTCTAAAGTAGACAAAACCAACCCAATTTATAATAGAGGTTGGCATTCCAGAGATACACACACACACACACACACACACACACACATAACACAGACAGGTTTTTAAATGTAATCAACAGGGGCACCGGGGTGGCTCAGACAGTTAGGCATCTGACTTCAGCTCAGATCATGATCTCACTGCTCATGGGTTCGAGCCCCACTTCTGGCTCTGTGCTGACAGCTCAGAGCCTGGAACCTGCTTCGGATTCTGTGTCTCCTTCTCTCTCTGTTCCTCCCCTGCTCTCACTGTCTCTCTCTCTCTCTCTCTCTCTCTCTCTTTCTCAAAAATAAATAAAAGTTTAAAAAAATTTTTTAAATCAACAATAGTAACTTTCACAAAATCAAAACACTTAACACAGTGTTTTTTTTTTTTTTAGTCTTTATTTATTTTTGAGAGATAGAGAGAGAGAGAAAAAAAGCAAGAGAGGGAGACACAGAATCTGAAGCAGGCCCTGGGCTCCGAGCTATCAGCACAGAACCTGATGCAGGGCTTGGACCCACAAACTGTGAGATCATGACCTGAGCTGAAGTCTGACACTTAACCGACTGAGCCACCTAGGCGCCCCCCAGACAGGGTTATAGGCATATTTTTTAACATGGCTATTTCTGTATTGTGTGTGCACGTGTGTGCACGCACACACACACACACACACACACACACATACTTATGTGTGTATATATAAATAAATGTAAATATATGTAACAATTATTATAAAGTTACATTTTAAAATGGAGTAAGAAGAAATACAGTAGATTTCAGTTGGTCAGAGCTTTGGGGTCTTTGAGAAGTCCTAAGGCATTGAGTGGGCTGACCTTCAGGTAAGAATGAATAGGTCATGGGAGAAACCACTCAGAACCATGTAGAAGATGTATTCATGGTCCTAATTACATGTCCTGAATCCCGTGTCTCTCACTCCGCTAGTTTAAGATGGTAATCTTTTGGATGGATAAAAACTTTCTAATAATTGCTAGCATCAGTCTATATTCTTTTATTGTAAAACAATGAAGTGGTTTAATAAAACAAAACAAAGAAAATTTAAAATTTAAAGATTACTGCAACTTTGGAAATTTAATAAAATACCTTTGATAATGTATAAGTACATTAAACTATAATGAAGATTTGAAAATCTATGAAACTGGGGCACTTGGGTGACTCTGTCAGTTAAGTATCTGACTCTTGGCTTTGGGTCAGATCATAATCTCACAGCTCATGAGTTTGAACTTTGCATCAGGTTCCATGCTGATAGTGTGGAGCCTGCTTGAAAGTCTCTGTCTCTCTGTCTCTCTGTCTCTCTCTCTGTCTCTCTGTCTCTCTCTCTCTCTGTCTCTCTCTCTCCATCCCACCCCTACCAATGGTCTCTGTCTCTCTCTCAAAATAAATAAATAAACAAAAAAATTTTAAAAAAGGGAAATCTATGGAACAAAGGAACAGTGAAATTCTAGATACACAAAATTAAGTTAAAACACATTCACAGATGCTCATATCTTATATTCTGCCTTTGACAGAGTAACAATAGCACCTTCAATATCAAACTTATAAATTAAAAACATAGATTATACCTAAATCACTTAAAAGAGAAGACGTAAAGTTAACAATAACAATTAGTAAATGAGAGAAAGAACTTTTAAAACTGTGAGTTTAAAGCAGTTTTAAATTTATTTTGTGTGAAGTAATAGACAAGTCTTGTCAAAAAAAGTACTGAAAGGATAACAGCTCTTAAAAATGTAAAGAAAATTAAAATGACATTTACATCAGAGATTAAAATATGACAGAAAATTATGCATTATTATAACCTTATATATTTAAAAACTTATTTTAAATCATCAATTTAGACAAATTTTTCAAAAAATATCACTAATTTTGGCTCAGAACTTCAATTAAACTTGAGTATTCCTAGAAAGTTTTTAAAATGTGAACAATAGTAACTTTCATAAAATCAAAACAGTTAATCCAGACAATGTTATGGTACAAGCATATTTTGTAACATGATTTACTCTGGACTTTAATTTCTGTATTGTACATTTTGAATTTGTATTCTGTAAAATTGGTAATCAAAATCATTTATGGGGCACTTGGGTGGCTCAGTCAGTTGAGTTTCCAAGTCTTGGGTTCAGCTCGGGTCAGAGTCTCATGGTTTTGTGGGTTTGAGGCCTGTGTGGGGCTTTGCACTGATAGTGCTGAGCCTCCTTGGGATTCTCAGTCTCTCTCTCTCTCTCTCTCTCTGCCCAGCCCATTCTGGTGCTGTCTCAGCCTCCTGCAAAATAAATAAACTTAAAAACATAATCCATGAACAATTCACAGAATATGAAGAGATACATGTTTTCATTTTTATGATTTTCTGGAATAGACAAAACTAATCTGTGGTAAAAATGAAAATGAAGAGTGGTTACTTTGAGGAAGCAAAATAAAGAAGTTTCTGAGAAAAGGCTTGAAGGAGCTTTCTAAAGAGATGGTAATGATTTATCTTTGGTAGAAATTTTAGTTATACAAGATATGTGTTACTCAAAAATCTCATGAATGGTACCACCAAGATTTGCACATATCACTGCATATAAGTTATACAAAAAATATCATACAAGTAATATTGAATTCTAGCAGCTGACATGCTTGCTGAACTCTTTATGGCTGAAGTAGATTAATGTCTGCAATTTTTTGAAATGCATCAGAAAAATAAGATGGGCAAGTGAACAGAGTATGAGTAGACAGATATGTTAATTCTAAAATCTAGAGTGTATGTACATGGTGTATGCTTTCACTTGTATGATTAACATTTTTATAATAAAATGTTATGAAACTGAAAGGGTATATCTTATCTTTCCACCTACTATTAGAATTAGACTGCATAGAGGCATCTGAATGGCTCAGTTAGTTGAGCATCTGACTTCAGTTCAGGTCATGATCTCACAGTTTGTGGGTTCAGGCCCAGCATTAGGCTCTGTGCTGACAGCTCAGAGCCTGGAGCCTACTTCAGATTCTGTGTCTCCCTCTCTCTCTGCCTTTCCCCTGCTCACTCTCTGTCTCTCCTCAAAACAATAAACATTTAAAAAGTTTTAAAAAAGAATTAGATGTCATATAAGAAACAGAGTGATAATTCCAATGCTTTAATATCCTCTTTAAATATCTACAGAAAGAACTGTGTTCCTAACTGCACATGTGTGGAGAGCAAATTAAGTTGCCCAATCTTTACAAGGATTTTAGAGTAAAATCGCTATTTCTAACTAGTTACCTAGCTATCTCTTGAGAGAGAGGGCAGTTTTTTCCCCATACTTTGCAAAAAAGTTGTTTTCCACTTGTAACATTACATATCAATCAAATTACATAAATAACTTAAAAATTCAGAAATGTCAAAATTTAGGCATCTTTCATTAAGGTGCCATGGGCTACTTTAACTTTTAGAGGCCTTTCAAAACTAAGGTTTCCTCATTACCGTGCCTTTCACTGACACTAATGTTTTACTTATTTATCTGCTGTTTTTTTCCTCATAGCCTTTAGATAAATGTATCACTTTAACTAGTTTTCTTTTCCTCAAGAATTAATGGAAAATTACTGGGTTGACCTATTAGATTTTCCTCTGTAATTTGTAACCTCTTTTCACTGCTCCCTCCTCTTATTTTTTGAATAAAATTAGAAAAATAAGGCAGGATTGATAGAATAAGTGTAATACTCGGTTAATGTATGTGTGTAAAAACAAGTCAGAAAACCCTCTATGGCACCGATAAACTCATATATCTGATCCAGCTGTTTGTGGAAAGAAAAATTAAGTGAGTCTCAATTAAATCTAGCACCAGGCTTAGTAGATCGAGTGTTTATTTTTCATTAGAAACTGGAAGAGCACACTCCTGGGAGTAGAATGTTTTAAAGGAGAATTCTTGGCTTCATGTTAATTAAAAATCAGAACTAACCTCAGACTGAGTAAATAAATAGCTGTTGCTTTTTTTAGCACAGGCAAAGCACCAGAAAGAGGTTTGTGGCATTTAATTGCTATGTGTGAACTTGAAGTTAATAGTATTTCATTCTGATAATTTATCACTCTGCACTAAAAAAGCCTCATCACTATTTGTTGCCTACTGAGTTTGAGTATTAGAATGTTTTTTCAGGTGACAAATTTCTGCTCTTATTTTGTTTTCCCTTAATTAATTTTAAATAAAATAATAAAACACATTTTTCTAAACATGAAGGATCAAACTTATATAAGTGAGTTTTTCCAAAATTATAAATTTGTGTATTTTAAATTACCACTTTTTTCATACTGAAATTCTTGTCATTGAAATACTGAAGTCCATTGCAATACATTTTCATGTAGGAATTAGTAAAATATTTTGATATATTCTTTACTGGAAATAACGTGGTTGCATTGCAAACTTTGAAGAAAGAAAAATACAGCTTTAGTATAAAAGTATTTTATTATGTAATTTTCAAATAATTGTGTAAGAGTCATCTAAATATACTATATAGAGAATACATTTGTGCTCGCAAAGCAGAACGTTTACAGAACTTTGATCTAATGTATGTTTATGTATTAAATACTTTGTCAAATATTTTTAAAAATTATCACACACAATTTTTGAAATGCAAACGTATCTCTATTAAGGGAATAAAACAATGGTTGAATGAAAGGAAATCACTTCACGTATGTAGTTGCATGTTTCAGAAACAAAACAAACAATTTCGAAGTAGCAAACTAACATAAATTCTATAAAGACTACAGTTGTTGGAGAGGGTGTAGAGAGATGGGCACCCTCTTACACTGTTGGTGGCAATGTAAACTGGTGCAGCCACTCTGGAAAACAGTGTGGAGGTTCCTCAAAAAACTATCGATAGAACTCCCTTATGACCCAG
>NC_043705.1:131728337-131756548 GCF_006229205.1 Suricata suricatta | reverse complement strand
GAGAGACTATTGAATGCTGAGAATGAACTGAGGGTTGAAGGGGAAGGCGGAGGGGGGAAGACAGGTGGTGGTGATGGTGGAGGGCACTTAAGGGGAAGAGCTCTGGGTGTTGTATGGAAAACAATTTGACAATAAAAAAAAAAGTATACCCCAAAAATGATAACTGGCTTTTCAAACTAGAGGCTTAGAAAACTATACTTGTTACGGATGTCATATTTGCGGAAGTATTACTTTAATTAAATAATTAATATAGAAAACATGCATTAAAAATACAAAAATATTAGAACAGTGAGTATAAAGTCCTAAATTTGGACTCAGATTTTAAGGCTAAGATATTTAAATGTGACTATGCTTTGAAACAGAAAAAAATTGTGAAATTTCTTATTGATTTTAGTAAAATTTAAAGTTTCTATCATAATAAGATTAAGTTGTAAATGCTAAAATAAAATTATTTTTATTATAAGTGTAATATATGATCATTACATTGATTTACATAACCAAAGAACATGTAAAATAATAAAAGTAAAACCCACAAATCCCCAAGTCTAGAGAGGAATGTTAAAATAGTATAGCAGTCTAAAGATTTCAGTTGTGTTCCATTTGGAATAGGCATTAACAAGAAAAATTTAAGAGATTACAGTACTATACAGAATGCATACCTCTTCAACAAAATCTGAGTAAGTACTGAAATTCAGTTTTTACACTATAATTTTACCAAATATAATGCAGATCAAATTTCAGTCTGGTACCATTTTGCATACTCTTTCTAAATTTAAAATGAATATAAAATACCAATAACCCAAAAAATATTAGCTCATGTAGGTACAATAGTTCACAGACAAATATATGTAATTACCTTTTAAATATATGAAAATATGGTTATATTTCTTATGAAACTGGAATTCTAAATCATAATTACAATGAGATATCTTTTTAAAATTTACTGATTGGCAAAATGTGTACATTTCTGAACTGTCTACAATTGTGAGGTGGTGAAGAAATTGCCAATTGTTGAAAACACAAATGGTTCCATTTCTATGGAAAGAAAACAATTATAATTCTTATATAATTACTAACTTTCAGTTTTTGGATTTTAACAAAACAGTTTCTGAAGCAAGAATTAAGTGCTGCTTCTCATTTGGTGAATACAAGTCCACAACACCAAGAAGGAAGAGAAACAGGAAATGTAGAGAGAAGGAGAAAGAGGGAGGTTAATGCAATATCAGGATAGAGTCTCCCAGTGCAGAGTCAGGAAGAGCCCTACTATTCAGCCTAGAAAAATGTCTTTATCTCATTCTCATGAACTCTATCTATCTCAAATCAGTCCACAAAATGTAGGGAAAAGAAAGGGTTTATCAACGTGGCTCTTTCTTCTCTCCTAATCCCCATGGGTAAGATTCATCCTTTACAAAGGTAACTCTCCTGCCATTTGAAATCGTATTTAACTCCTTTGCTCAACAAGCCATACAACAGTTCCACCTCCTGTAGTGTTTCCTTTGGAAAACAAAAACTCAGGGGCATCTTCTGGCTGTCTTGGTGCAAGTAAGACATGGGGTTCAGCACTGGTGGGCAACCAAAGTCTATTCACTGTGAGATCAGCTAAGGCAGAGTACAAAGCTAAGGGTTTAATAAAGGAAATATGAATCTGTAGAGGCACATTATAAATGGTTGATAAAATACACTACTTGCACCACTCGGGTCCTGTTATTTGTCCACATTATATCTAGTTCCCACGGTAAAAGATAAGATCACTATTTTTTTTTTTTTTAAGTCCACACTTTCCAGACAGGCTAGGTATGCATCCAGTCAGTCACAAAAGCTTTTTCAGGATGGTTGTAATTCACAATCCCCTGGAAAACTTAAAGGTCATTGGGAAACAGACACACAGTCTTTGCTGCCTCAACTGGTCCCAAGACTATAGTGGGTATTTCTCATTCTTCCTCCACTAAACTACTCTATATATCCCTCACCTTTTACCAACACTTTGGCTGGCTTAGTTGGTTGCTTGGTGGAAAGAATGAGGGCATTCAATCTCCAAAGAGTCTAAACTCTTTATTTCCCACCATTGTCTTGTATTTTTATTTTTACAATATCCTGTGACAGTTTACTACTTGTCTAGGAAACACTGAAAGACCCAATTCTCTGGATTCCAGAGTTATCCTCCTGGTCCTTTTTACATGATAATAACCTTAGTTTTTCATGATAATGAGGATTGAGTGTTATAAACAGCAAACTAGTTTTTTCTTTGCCTGCTTTTGTCTACTACCATATGGAACCCAAGGTAGTCAAATGTTGCACATCTTCCAGATAAAAGAATCACTTACCATGTCCTCTAATGAAGAGTTCCCTGCCTGCCATGAACAGTTCTTGTATCCCTGCAGATCCCAAGTTCTTAAGAATGGGAAGCCCAAATGCCACAAACAGATAACTGGTTTGAGAGTGAGATACACTGAAAATTCTTTCACTGGTTCAGTGAACCATGTATAATAGCTATTGGAGACACAGCATAACATATTGATTTTTAGTTCAATGCATCTATAATACTGAGCAATATTCCAACACCTGGATGCACTATGGTTCATTTACCCATTCACCTATTGAAGGACAGTTTGGTTGCTTCCAAACTTTGACAATTATGGATAGAACTGCTACAAACATTCAAGTGAAGTTTTTCACATGCACATGTTTTCAACTCCTTTAGGTAAACACCAAAGAAAATGATTGCTAGATTGTATGGTAAGATTATTTAGTTTTATAAGAAATCATCAAACTGTCCACACCATTTTGAATTCTCAGAGGCAATAATGAAAGTTTTTTTGCTTCATATCCTCAACAGCACTTGGTGCCATGGTGTTTTGGACTTAGGTCATTCTAATAGGTGTGTGGCGATATCTCATTGTTATTTTAATTCACATTTCCATGATGATATATGACGTCCAACATCTCAGATATTAAAAAATATGATATAGATATAACAGAGAGGTAATTTTGGGGTTTTTTTTGAAAAGGCCTCTTTTTTGGGGGGAAATATAATTGACTAAACACCCATGAATTTTAAATGGCTCATGAAATGGAACTTAGACCTATATACAGTCACAAATAATACATTACATCTACAAAATAAACCTACAATTGTTGGACATCCCTGGCAGCTTATAAAAGAAGAGTCGACTATTTTCTTAAGAAGAATGATCTATATAAATCATATGCAAAATTAATTAATATAAGGCCACCCGACTTGTAATTCAAGCCAATAACTAATATATATGAGATGGCTTGATTCATTAAAAAGCCATTAAAAGTGTTACAGAATGTTTACTAGATTCCAAGTATAAATGCATTGTCTTTTTAATTTTAGCATTAGGAACATAAAATATTGAATACAACGTAAGCTTTAGCACACAAAGAATTACTTTTAGCTTATCACAGAACGTATCTATATGAAATAAAGGATTATCTGATACCAGACAAAAAATACCTATACTTGATTCAGAACGATATTGATAAAAATAATAATGTTAAAAATAAGTGAATTTAATTTCACACACCACAAAATTTTTAAATTCATCATTAATAATTTTATAATTTAAAGATGGTGCATAAATACTAAAATTGAAGTCCTTATCTGTCAATAATTAAATTATTTTTGTTATACTTGGATTTCAGGCCAAAGTATTTCAAATATTTGAGTGCATTCAATCAGTACAGGAATGTACATAAGTCTTTCTAAGGAGATAAATTTAAAATTAATTTATGGCAACTCAAAAGAGACTACACAAAATCCAAATGAACCTGGAAACATTGCTGATCCAAAATGATAGATTATAATTCATCCAGCTGACTGCAGAATCCAAATCATCATGAATAAATATATTATAAGGAGAGCCTTGAACAGCTTAATAAAACCCTGTAAATCACTCCTCATCCCATCTACTGTGTCAGCAACAGCACACATACACACACTGGTAAGTGTGATCGAGCTCAAATTCTGATGATGAGAAAAAGATTAAATAAGATTTGAAGACATAGCACTTAGATTTCTTTGTAAACCACTTTGGAGCCACATTTATATGACAAATAATTATTTCTTCTCTTTATATATAATAAGGCACATGTATATTTTCACATTTAGTTGGTTATTAGTTTGAAAGTATTTTCATCAGAATTTCTAAATATGTATGTGTATACAATCTATGGATAATTTGCATATTTATTTACATACAAGTTTGATGAGATAATCTTGGAGGCCTGAAGACTATGTGCTTAAAACACCAAGGAAGACTTAGATAAGCATGTGCACTTCTGTAGAATATATGTTTGAATTAATGACTTAATAAATTCATAAACATATAAAAGCAGAAATTATTCTGCAGAGAATTTTTCAGCTCTAATTTTTTTCAAAGCACGTGTTATTCAGAAACTTTGAATAATATACACAAATACCTAGTTTTGTTTCCATTTCTCCCTCCTTTTAAATCCACTATTTAAATGGGCTTCTCAGAAACCACCTAGAATATAGGTGTAAGGACGCAGGTCTGAACCCAACTGACTATGACAGGTTTCAAGTTTCCCTCTGACCTTGGAGGCCTAAGTGCCAGTTTCTCAGAATCATTAGACAATTGAAGGGCACACTTTGCCCAAGGCAGGAGGGACCACCCTTGTAACACCCAAACAGGAAAGGCCAGCTAACACCCTTAACATTTCTAAGGGCGGGCCTAGAAGGCTAGTTACACCCTACATGAGGGTCCGGTCCTGGGTCCACTCTGTAATCGGTTAACACTCTAAATGTTGTGTTGGGTCCCGCCAAAAGTAACGAATACTCTAGGCAATGTGAATGGTTAAACCTGCTGTCAATAATATTGTATAATAATGATTGGATCACGATACCTGTGTCAGAATTTCCTCTAACGCCCCTTTCCCAAGCCCATAAAGGCCCTACCCCGCCTTTGTTCAGGGCTCTCAGCATGGATCCACTGTCCCTCTAAAATCTGTGAGCCCGAGCTTAGGCCCGGCCAGCCTAAACTCGTAATAAAGCTCTTTGCTTTTGCATGCGTGACTTCACCTCCCTGGCAGTTTTTGGTTTTGGGGGACGATAATGAAAACTTGGGCATAACATAGGCAGCCTTTAGATCTTGTCCTCATTCTTTTTTTGTCAAAATACTTCAATTTTTATCTAGATTATACTTGGACTCCTTACAATATTCCATTTTAAAATGGTTCCTTCCTTTCAGCACTAAAAGGAGATGGGCTATCAAGCCATGAAAATGAGACAGGAGGAAGGGAGACTCAGGAGACAAGCTGAACCAAGTAAAGCCATTTTGGTTTTAGGCTGACCTTCAATCTAAAAGTTGGCAGGTCATAAAGAGAATCACAAGACCTGACCCACAGAAGACACAAGACTCCATTCCCCCAGCAGTAAAAGCCAAAAGGTCTGGACATTCTTAAAGTCGATCCCTGTGGGTAATTTCACAACCTTGAGACAAAGGATAAAATAACTACACAATACAAATAATTACCCAAAGATAGAGAGTAAGCCCCTTTCTATAATGTTACACCATTTTAAAAACTTATAAAATCCTTCATTAGAGACAAAGGGAGGAAACACTCTTCCCGGTCTTGGAGGAGGACTGCTACTTTGTGAAGAAGCTCCTTTTTTACTTCTATACTTCCCTTTCTCCAATGGTTTGCTCTTGAATTCTTTCTTATGCAAATCCAAGAACCCTCTTGGCAAGGGGCCTGAGGCTCTCCCTCTCAGGGCCTTGCCCATCCTCTGGTATCAAAAAGACATGGAAGTTTGTGCCTGAATGGCTCAGTTGGTTAAGTGTCCTACTTCAGCTCAGGTCATGATCTTCTGAATCACAGGTTCAAGCTCCATGTTAGGCTCTGTGCTGACATCTCAGAGCCTGGAGCCTGCTTCAGAGTCTGCCATCCCCCTCTCTCTGCGCCCCTCCCTTGCTCACTCTTTTTCAATCTCTCTCTCAAAAATAAAATACATATATTAAATATTAAACATCAAAAATAAAATAAATATACATATATATGCATATTAAGTGAAGGAAGCCATTCTGAAAAGGCTACCTTCCAATTATATGACATTCTGGGAAAGTCAAAAACTATGAGGACAGTAAAAGATTTGTGGTTGTCAGGGGTTAGGGCTGAGGGAGGGATGGATAGGCAGAGCAAAGGGGATTTTTAGGGCAGTTGATATGGTCTGTATGGTAACATAATGACAGATACATGTCAAGCCCATAGAATTCATGGGTTTATCCATATTTACTTATGCATACCCATAGAACGTACACCAAGAGGAAACCCTAATGAACACCCTGAACTTTGGTTATAAAAATGTGTTACGTAGGTTCATCAGTTGTAACAAATCATTCCACTCAGAGTTATGTTGATTAATAGCTCTTCCTTCCACCCACATGATCTTCTAAAATCATTCGAGCTTTGGAGAAGGCAATTAGCCATCCAGTCAACAAGACCTGCAGCTGCATCTCTGCACAGAGCTCAGCCCTGCAAGGTTGCCCTTGGACAGGGTTAGAAGTAAACTTTCTGTCCCATTTCTCTGCAGCTGTGGCTGTGGGATCCCATGTATACTGCTAGGGGGCCAGGGCTAGGGGCCCTGGCTCTTCCTTTCTTTGGTCCCACTAGAAAACAATAGTGCTTGATGACTCATCAGGACCCCCTAAGACATGTTATAGTGATAAGGGGGCAGGCTATGCATGTCTACTTACTGTGGGTATTTACAGAGTCTATATCTTACTCCCAATTTTCTGTGAACCGAAAACCTCTCTAAATAATTCAGTCTACTCAAAATAACAATAGAAAAAGTGTCCTTTATTAAAAAATAATTTCAATTGGAGTTTGAATTTACTTTTAATACATATACATATTATCATCCCTTTCCCAATATATTATTTCTTCATTCTAGATAGATTCTGGTACAGGCTTTCTGCTGCTTTTTAGAGTAAACTCTACTTAATATTCAAGATGACATATAATTTTTTTGGTCATCTCTTTTCATGGAAAATTCAGTAGATCATTTGTAAAATGATTATTTACTTGTAATAAACCTCAGGCATAATGTATTCTTTCATTTGTAATGTTCATTTTATTAACAGATGGTTTATATATTTTTTTCCTTTTTGTTTTGGGAGAAGATAATAATCTCAAACTTTTTTTTAACCTCCAGACATAATTCACATTGTGAATTCTCATTGCACACTACGGACATAATTCGCATTGTATTTCTCTCCGTTGAATAGGCAGGTGAATTTTAGTTTTGTTTTGTCTCGGTTTGATCAGATGAAGATATTGAGTGGACTTGTTTTTATCCACTGCAGGGCAATATCTCTCTATTCATCACAGATATTTGTGTGCTAGAGACCTCGGTCATCTATCCATCCCCTTATCTTTTCAATTCTGATGTCATTCAGACTGATCTCATCCACCCTATTTGTTTCAACACTTCACCTGAGTTGATAAAATACACACCTTTATTTCTAATAAGCTCTTCTGTTTTTCTGAAGTTCTAAAACCACATCTAGGGGCGCCTGGGTGGCTCAGTCGGTTAAGCGTCCGGCTTCGGCTCAGGTCATGATCGCACGTTCGTGTGTTCGAGCCCCGCATCAGGCTCTGTGCTGATGGCTGGGAGCCTGGAGACTGCTTCAGATTCTGTGTCTCCCTCTCTCTCTGCCCCTCCCCGCTCATGTTCTGCCTCTCTCTGTCTCAAAAATAAATTAAAAAAAGAAAAACACTAAAAAAAATAAATAAATAAAAAAAACACATCTAATTGCCTAAATATATCTCAGTTGGGATGTCTTATAAGAACAAGTTCAGCATGCCAAAAATTAACCTCATTTTCCATCTAACCATGTACTTTTTCCCCTTTTGATGTCTTGTGTGAAGTTAATTAATATTCGTGAGTGCCTTTGCCCTCCTTCTAGGTGTGAACTGACTGAAAAAAAAATTCCACTTCTTACCGAAACTACCATGAATTCCTGACTTTGCATTGAATCTTTTGACTACTCTACCCATTTTCAAAACTCCAGAAACTGATGTTTCTAAGTCATAATAAGTTCTCAGTTGTTAACATGCTTTCCTAAAGGGTATTAAATTCGTTTTAATGTACTTTGACTTTCCTGGATTTACTCTAGAAGTCCTACCCTTCACTGTAACCAATCTCTAAACTCTATAGCACTATATCTTCACCAACTGCTCCTACTATATGAAATTCATTAATGCTCTCCTACTGCCATTTTCTCTGTTAAGTGGCGTGCTTACTTTCTGATATTTCTTTACATTCACCCAAAATTAAAGTCTTCCTTTTCTTGGAAATACTTTTAACTCTTCTCTTTCTCTCCAAAGTCCTGTTTCATATGAAACAGAGAAAATAACACTAGGAAAACACTAGTTTATTTCATATGATTAAGAGGAGTAGGTGAAAATATAGCTGTATAAGGTTTAATATTGATTCCAGTTATAATGTCTACCCCCTTGTATTGTAACTGGTATTTATTTTGTTTTTCTGCCACTACCTGGAAGGTGGATGGTATGTTTTTTAATTCCTGGATTCTTAGCACTTAGCACAAAGTCTTGAGACATTTGATTTCTAAAAAGTGAGTTTAGTAATAAAATACACACATTTGTAATATATTAATAATACATAGATAATATTTGCAAACAATCAGTAAACTATTTTACACTGTTCTTTAAATTTTAAGTAAGATAAACATGCAAAGCATGTAGATTATAGAATTTGTAGTAAATCTTTCAGATGGCTGCACATCTCTACCTATAAAATCTCACTTTCCCAAAATAAAAATATTATGTGTAAGGACTAAGGAGCAAGTCATATTATATTGTGATGTTTAAAAGGATAAAGCCAGACATATGGTTCTATATTTAACTTGTTTTAAGATATGACTATTTCATCAATAGGAAATTAGACTTTTCTGATCTCTGGTTGCATTACAGAAGAGAATAAACCTTGGAAACTGAAGCTTGCAACTCCCATGCATGATATAAAAGTCTTCAGTGAGCATCTGGCTATGATTTGATTCAATAAACTTGATGTGGGTAGCAAATAAACGAATAAGCCAGACACCTGAAGTAAGGTTACATCAGCTAGAATTGCATTAATCAAAGTTATGATGATGACTGGATCCAAATATCACTTTTCTGATTCTTAAAATGGAGAAGACAGTAGATTGATTATCTTTGATATAGGGAAGCTTGGAAGAATAACAAAAGTTATGTGCAGAGAGCAGGGTATGTGAATTTGGAGTAGGCACCCTGAGTGATAGAAATCAATACAAAATGTGTTTTATCCAATCACTTGTTGATTAGTTCTCAATCCAGCTGAGGCAGGTGGGAGATGTAAGGAAAAACTGGAGACATCATGCATTTTTATACCATACCTATAACCTACAGCACTATGTCAGATGTTCACACTTAAGACGATATTAGTGTTTATTGGGTATATATGTATTCAGTACATTAAAATACTTGGAATATATTTTATTTTTATTTTTTAGAAATACATTTAAAAATATAATTCAGATATTTTGTCCTTGAGTTTAAAACAGTTTTAGGTGTTTTTTTTTTTTTTATATTTGCCCCTAGCAGTTTTAAAAATTATACAAAGTTTATTCAGTGGTCACTTTTCTGCCTCTTAAAAAGACAGCACATTTGCACTGTTATTTTCTCTTTCACCATCTCATATTTGGAGATGCCAGAGTAGCCTCCAGGCAACTAATATGGGAGCCTAGATTAAGGAAAAAAAAGTTGGGGAGAAAGAAACTGAGAGAAGCTATCAGATTCCATTATGTGACTTTGTGATTCATTCCTTCAAGAGCAAAAGGAGGTGATAACCAGCGTAAGCAATAAAGGGAGATACTATAAACATTTATATATTTTTCCTACATTGTGCTTGTACCCCATCACTATTGACAGGCAGAAAGGCAACAGCAGGATAGAATGGTAACTTCAAGCCAACTTGCAGAGCTTGGCATTGATGGGAGTGGGTAAGAGGGGCAGGCTCACCGATCGATCAGTTAACAGGCATTTTCCTCCTTACCTCAAGGATATTTCAGTTCAAAAGAACTTTTGAAAAGAGCAGTTCTTCTGGCACAGTGCAGAGTTTATTCTGGTATTCACAGGTAAAAGAAACAACCAGAGAGTGGCCAAGCCACTTTAACATCAGACTATAACATCAGAGCATCTGAACCTAGGCTAATATCCGTGAAAGCATTCTCTAAACTGTCAGAAGGTACATTAATTGGGACCTGGACTCTAGTCCTTATATAGAACCAACAAAGAGAGCATATATCCTCAGAGAAATAGGAATTAGTGGGTAAAGATACTAAGCCACCATTTGATTTCACTCATATGTGGAATTTAAGAAACAACAAAGGAGCATTGGGGGTGGAAGGGAAGAGGCAGAGGCAAACGAAGCTGACTATTAACTATGGAGAAGAGACTAAAGGTTACCAGAAGGAGGGGCTTGGGGGATTGGTGAAATAAGTGATGGGGATTAAGGAGGGCCTTGTGAGCAAACTAGGTTGTATGGAAGTGTTGAATCACTAAAGTGTATGCCTGACACTTATATTATAATGTATGTTAACTAACTGGAATTAAAAAAAAATAAAGAAAAGATACAAGTAACTCAATTGACCTAAAAGAAACACAACAAATTATACAACTTATAATAAACAAAGCATAATCATATACCCAGGACAAGTAAGAATTCAAAACAAATCTTAAGTATTCTCAAAGAGTTTAAATAATTTAGAAAACAGAATCAGAAATCCAAAAGATGAAGCAAGAGAAAGTACTGGGTGAGAAAAGATCATGAGATCATGATCTCAAAAGAGGATGAGGGAGGGAGGTCAAATAATAGGTCAAAGGATTATGTTAGGATAGGAAGTAAAAAGAGATGCAATGTGCCTAAGAACACTTGGGCGACAGGGGTTTAGATCTAATACCTATATAAAAAAAGGGCAAATGACATTATAAAATATTAATGGAAGAGAGGAAATAATTGAGGAAATGGCCAGAATTGCCCATATTTAGAAAATATATTAGCCTCACAATGAAAGAGCTAATGCATTTCTAGTTAGTAATAATAAAATTTCACTGAACCATACTACAGTGAAAATTAATAATAATAAAAAAGAAAAAAAGGAGAAAAATCATTAAGCTTCTGAACTAAAATTAGGTCATCCAAAGTAAATAGAATCAGACTTAATTAAGATAAATCTACAGCAATAATGGATATGGGGATGGATTATACTTTTCAAAATAATGAAGGAAAATAACTTCAGTTTTATAACAAGCTAAATAATTATCTAAACCTGAAAATAATATAAAAAATATTCTAAGTCACACAAAATCCTCTTTAAAAAAACTTGAAAAAATAGTTCTAAAGGAAATGCATTTATAAGAATGTAGTTATGAAGAAAGTAAATAAGTCAGTACCTTTTTGTTCATAAAAGTAAATTAAAATAAAAAGAATATAAACACCACACACACACACACACACACACACACACACACACACTCACTGATAAATTAAGACTTTTAAATACTGACTCTTCAAAACCTAGTCTCACCTCCCCCTTTAAAAGGATCCTGGTATAGAATAGAGATAACTAAAGATACTTGCCTATCTAAAGTCAGCCATTTAGGAGTAGACTGGAAACCATGCTTATGCCCTGAAATGACAGGTAAGGATTGTCCAGAAAATTTTATTTCACTCTTAAGTATTTTCACCCCTGCCTCATTCAATTTATTTTCCTCTTTTTCCTGAAATGTAGAAAAATTGAGACAGTTATAATAATAGTCAAATTGAGAATATGGAGCAACAAAGAGCTGGACTAAGATGTATGCATAAGGATGGCATAGTTGAAATATGGAAAATGTTTTGCCTGATATTATTATCGAACTAATCTGTTTTACGTACTTCAGTTTTACTACTCTGTTTATGCGATCATACTTGAATTATTTTCATTTTCAGCTAACTTTATTTCACAAACACACATAAATATCAGTGTATCTAGTGAAGGCCACAAAGTAAGAAAAAAATAGTATTTAAAAATAAACAGAAACTATGAAACAAAATAACAGATGTACACCCTAATTGCAATACTGAACACAATAATAAATGTGTTAAATTGACATACATATATACATACATACACACAGAAACAGAAAAGGGCACAGGATCTATAATTGACACATATAAATAAAAACAAAAAGTAATTCTTAAAACCTGCCAACATGAGCCAGCAATTTATTTAATGCTCAATGTGGAAATACTTTAATGTTCACATGTGGAAACACACAATGGTGAAATATTTAGAGAACTGGAGAAAGATACAGCTGATGAAGATAACCGGAAGGAAATGAGGAGAACAACTTTATTATCAAAAACTAAGGTTTTAAAGACATTATCTTAATTTACAAAGATAGATATTTATAAATATATTCAAATATCATTCAACTTTAAATTTTTTTTTGCACTTTGAAAACTTGAGAATATAAAGATAAATGTTTAAAGAAGGGGGCACCTGGGTGGCTAAGTTGGTTGAGCGTTTGATTCTTGATTTTGGCTCATGTCATGATTTCAGGGACAGGGAGCCAGCCCTGCACTGGGCTCTGTGCTGGGCATGGAGCCTGCTTAAGACTCTCTCTCTTTCCCTCTGCCCCTCTCCCTGACTTGCTCTTCCTCTCTAAAAATATAACTTAAAAAAAAAAATGTAATCATTCCTTTTACTTTTTATGGCATTCTGGGTCACCTGTATGGCTCAGTCAATTGAGTATCCAACTTCAGCTCAGGTCATGATCTCACTGTGAGTTCAAGCCCCACATCGGGCTCTGTGCTGACAGCTCAGAGCCTGGAACCTACTTCAGATTCTGCATCTCCCTCTCTAGCTCTGCCCCTCCCCACTCTCACTCTGTGTCTCTTTCTCTCAAAAATAAATAAAAATTAAATATTTTAAAATATATAAAACATTAAATATTTAAAATTTAGATAATTATTTAAAACTCACTCACTGTGAGTTCAAGCCCCACATCGGGCTCTGTGCTGACAGCTCAGAGCCTGGAACCTACTTCAGATTCTGCATCTCCCTCTCTATCTCTGCCCCTCCCCACTCTCACTCTGTGTCTCTTTCTCTAAAAAATAAATAAACATTAAATATTTTAAAATATTTTATGACATTCTTATATGTGGAATATTTACTTGTATAATAGTCTCATCTTGTCCCAAGGACTTTGCTCCTATAATTGTCCCTTCTCTGTTCTTCCTCTTCATTTCTTTCTTATTTTATAATTATCATAGTAATACCACAAAGCATCAGTGCATACAGTAAATGATTAAATCACACTCAGAATCAATCCCTACCTCCATCTAGTGTAAATTTCAGAACTGAAGACATTGGAATGCTAAACAGTTTATTTCCAAGACCCCCTTGTGTTGAAGGTTTCAGATGTCGGATAGGTTCTGCCAACCAGCTGCACTGTGTGAGATTTGGAAGCAACCCTGGGAAAAGAGTGTGTCTTCCTACATTTTTAGCTATTGCTGCCAGGCAAGCAAAGTCACAGAAAAATTGGAAGCTTTTGACAGCAGAGTGCCCAATGTCAGAATCTTAGTGAGTATATAGATATAGGCAAATGGAAGGGTAGCAACAGTCGGCAGAATCCAGCTTTTCTGAGTCTGGAGACCAGCTTCGTTGCTGTCAAGTAGTCATTGATAAATTGATAAAGTGGTGCTTGCCTTTTAACCATTAAATACCAGCTCTCTTGAAGTCAGTAGTTCTAGCAAAGAATTTGTGGATTCCCTGTATCAACTAGGGAACTATCCAGGAAAACTATTCACCTCATAGATTTCAAATAAGCAACCTTTAATGGATTATTAACAGGGGTGTGGACATAGGTAGAGGATCACTGAAGGCATGTTGAGGCACCCAGCAGGAGGTGACAAGGGGAATAAAAAATGTTACTGGAGTCCAGAGAGAGTTCAAACTGGAGGAGAAACTTCCTGGAAGGAGCTGACATCTTGGAGGGACCCATCTTCTTCTAACAGTTTGTATTATCATGTTAGTATCTAACTATTTGTAGTAAATCTATTTAGTCTTCAAAGAGTTGTGTGCTTTCTATGTTCCTGTAACAAAATCCTAAACCCTGCATAATAAACTCATTGTCCTTACTCCATAAACTTACTGTACCATTACTGTTCAGTTCTTTATTGAAACTAAAAAGAAATTTGTCCAAGCTTATCTCCATTTCTTTAGTTTTCTATTTGGCTCACTCCATAGAGGCTTTCATCCCCACCTCTTGAGACCAAGGTTTTGTCAAGGTCACTAGTGTCTTTCATTTTGCCAGGTATAAGGGTCCATTTTCCTTTCTCATCTCCTTTGACCATTTGGCTTCTTCAATTGCCACAGTACTCTGTTGTTTTTCCTTCAGCACTCATGACTTCACAGAATCCATTACTCAATCCCTATCAGTAATCCAGATACAAAATATTTGACAGAGTCCCAATTTCAGTTCTCAGACCTCTTCTCTTCCATACCTCTGGCTTGCTCTTCTTCTGATCTCATTTGGTGCCATGATTTTAGTACATGTGCTGCCAAAGCGAGCACAATGGTGCCATGATTTTAAACACAATCTCTTTTCTGATGACTCAGAAATTTATTTCTCCAACCCTCCTTTTGTATTTGAGCCTCATGTAGAAAATTCTCTTCGACATGAACATTATTATGTCTAATGCTTGTTTCAGTTTTAACTGACTTAATGCTAATTGACCTTCCCACAGTTTTACTAAGTAGAATTTCTACCTCTTCTAGCATTCAGGCAAAAATATTTGGAGTCACCCTTGACCTCCTTCATACTTAAGAGCAAATCTGTTAAGAATTGAGAATGAGGGGCACTGGGTGGCTCAGCTGGTTAAGCATCTGACTTCTGCTCAGGTCACTGTCTCACAGTTTGTGAGTTCAAGCCCCACATCAGACTCTGTGCTGATAGCTCAGAGCCTGGAGCCTGCTTCAGATCCTGTGTCTCCTTCTCTCTCTGACCATCCCCTGCTCACACTGTCTCTCTCTGTCTCTCAAAAATTCATAAAATATTTTAAAAAATTGATAATGACCCTTTACTGTTGTAGGCTAGGTCATGCCATTCCTCCACAGCGGATATTCTAAATGGCCCATATCTCACTCAGAAGAGCTTCCAAATTCATGGCATAGGCTAAATGCCCTACATAATACAGTCAACTGTTTTCTCTCATTTTCCTCTCTCACATCCTGCCCCATCTTGCCCCTTCCTCAAGCATAAAACTTGCATTTATTTCAGTAACTTAGTGTTTGCTCTTTCCTTTGCTGGAATATTCTCCTTCTGGAAATCAGCTTTGCTTCTCCCCATTTTCCTCAATATTCTATATAAAACAACATTTGCCTTTGATCTCCATTCCTTAAATTGCCTGTATGACCACTTTATATATGTGTATTGTTTTATTGTAGGCTGATGTGTGTGAATGTGAGTACATATATTTCTTTGATGTATCTTTCTTCAATACTAAAATGTGAACTCCTAGAAAGTAGACATTTTATCTAATTTGGTAGTCATAGTCAGGAGACTACTAAGATTTCTCCCATTGATTCCCATCTTTTTGTTTTCTATTCCTGTGCAATTCCCTTTCCTTAAGTGTAAAATTGGACCTGGTGACTTACTTTAATGAATAGAATATGGCAAAAGTGAAAGGATGTTACTTCTGAGATTAGGTTACAAATGACTGTGAGTTTCATATTGCTTTTTCTCTCTCTCCCTCTTTCACATCCTTGGATCCTTGTTTTTCTCCAGATTGTTTTTCTGATGAAGGAAGCTGGAGAGGCCCATGTGATTAGAAACTGAGAAGAGACTCTGGATAATCACTAGAAAAGGACGGAGAGATTTAGTTCAACAACCATTGAGGAACAGAATCAGGAATCACATTAGGGAGTTTAGAAGCCTTCAGTCATGTTCCCAAAGGAGACCAAAAGCCTATTATTTCATTTTTAGTCCATGAGAAACACTGAAGCAGAGGACTGAGCTAAGTCATCCAGGGATTGTGGACTCTCAGAAAGTGTGAGATATTAAATATTGTTTTGGTTCACTAAGTTTAAGAAGAATTGTTATACAGAAGATAAATAATAGGCTGCTTTATTCCCTCCATAGAGTAAGCACTCAACAAATATTAAGATAAATATGGAATTGTCATTTTAGGAGATCAGGACTGTTCAAATGTCAACAGTTTCAGCTTAATATGTATTTGTTGAATTGAGCGATGAAGAACTTGCAGAAATATAAACAGAGACTAAAAACAATGAAGTTGCTTAAAGCAGTTCAGTAATTCAAAGCAGTTAAGAGGTAACTAGTATGATTTACTAAAAAAACACAAAGTTAATATAAGGTCAAGAAACCCTTTAGAATTGTTATTTTGCCACTTTCTGGCAATGAGATGTTTGGTAAATTATTCTCAAATAACTTTTAAATGGAGAGTACTAATTATTTTGGAGGATTGTTGTAAAGATTAAGTAACAAAAACTAAAGAAAATAATAAGCTTACTGCCTTCCACAGTGATTTTAAATAGGTGCTTATTCCCTTCCCAAGCAAAAATAGTACTATTTTACTAATTATATATTTTAGGGCAGGGTATCTTATATTTTGAGAAAGATGAATAATAAAGAAACAAGCCAAATATTTGGTGTAAGCAGCTTTGAGACCTAAATGATCATTTTAAAAAGTACAATAAAGTTTTAACATTAATCATTTATAATTTTACTTGAAATATTTTTGTAGAGTTAAGATAAGAGCCATTTAATCAATCAGATTTAAGATAAATCTGGAAAATAGTATCATGCTTCAAAAAGAAAATGATCATCTTACTTTTAAATCAAAGTTGTATGCTTAAGTTCAGAACTAGAACTTTTAGTAACAGCTTCTATAAAATATTCAAAAGCAAGGAAATGTTTGTCTTGAATGTCAAGGAAGAGGCACACATTTCAGTTGTAAATCTTGGTGATTTTTGTCTAATGTTTTTTATATATTTTTTGATTCATATACATTACTAAGTTAAAACTTTTACAAATAATGGAGGAAAATGATGGAAAAAAAGGAAAAATCTCTTTATATTTTAGAATGCTATGAGAGATATTTTCAGTCATCAAATTATATTACATTATTATATTATATTCAAATATAGTTATTCAAGTATAAAAAATAATAATTTGAAGAATATAGCAATATGTTTGGAAACTTTAGAAATAGGCCAATATATATATGTATAATGTTTGATTTGAGGTAGAACTATGAACATTAATTAACTGCCAATGGTCTCAACTTATATTCACAACTTTTTGTTTAAGACTGTTTGTTTTCCATTATTAATATTTGTATAGCATGTTTTCCATATTAAAATCTGAAATACCAAAATATTTTATTCAATTTAGTTGATTCCAGATATGTATTTTTCATCAGATATCTAGTTATTTAAAATATACAGAAACAGGGCACCTGGATGGCTCAGTCGGTTAACTGTCTGACTTTGGCTCAGATCATGATCTCACGGTTCGTGGGTTCAAGCCCTGTTTCGGACTCTGTGCTGACAGCTAGCTCAGAGCATGGAGCCTGCCTTTGTATTCTGTGTCTCCCTTTCTCTCTGACTCTCCCTTGTTCATGCTGTCTCTCTCTCTTTCTCTCTCTCTCTCAAAAATAAATAATTAAGAAAAATGAAATAAAATATACAGAAATGAGGTTCCTGGGTAATTCAGTAGGTTGAGCATCTGACTCTTGATTTTGACTAGGTCAGGATTCCAGGGTGGTGAGATTGAGCCCCACTTCAGGCTCCACATTCAGCCTGGAACCTACTTGGGACTCTCTCTCTCTCTCTCTCTCTCTCTCTCTCTCCCTGTCTCTCCCTCTACAGTATCCTTATTTGGTGGCTCCTCTCTTTCTCTAAAATTAAATAAATAAATAAAGTAATTAATTAATATAATATAGGATTATGATTTCACATAGATAAAAACGTTATTATGAAATTGAAATGCATAGATTGAATTGTGAACTAAAAATATTAGTATAGTATTGAAACGGTTAACAAATCAAAAATGGAAAAATGTGAATAAATTTGTATATGGCAGAATCATCTTAGAATGCTAGAAAACATCATCATTATAGACTTTAACATTTTTGTCATCTCTTACTTTATTTAATTATACAAAATTTAAACCTGTGATAAAATTTATTTTTATTTATGAAATGTAAGATTGATTGCTAGTAATAAAATATAATTCTACTGTATCTCTTCTTGCTTTTTGCCTTAGAATTTGGTAAGTTAAATATACATATATATTTCAATAATTTTATATAATGCTCTTTAAATTATGAAAGTAATACATATTTATTAATTAAAAATATAGAAAAAAGAAAGAGGTTGAAATTCATAATATTCCTAGCACTTAAACAGAGTTGTGGCTTAATTTTCTGGGATTCTTAAAGGATACATGTAACCTACTGTATTGATAGCAATAATAAGGTTTTAGAGTTCAGAACTATGAACTTAGAAATTAACATGAACTCCAAAGGAAACAACGAATTGTAGAGCAGAGAAGCAAAATATCAAATACATAAAAATATGTGTGTATATTTATATAAATGTATCTATAAATGTGAGTTACACATGTCAACACGTGTATATACATGTACTTGTATGTGTATATATACATGACTTGACTCTTTCACTAGGGCATCTCTGTAGACTTGAGATATGAGATATCATGAGATCATTCATATATGCACAACAGTTACAGAAGAGATAATTTCCCATTGGATGAACACCTGAGAAATAGGAATTTGAGACCAGCAAATTATTTCTTCTCATTTTCTTCCCCTGAAAGAGTATCCTGGCATGCAATTGTTCATAAAACCTAGTGTGGGATGGCTTTACAAACTGTTACAAAATCCTGGAAAGCACAATACCACACTGGATATTCCCCCTCTCACCTCCCTTTCTCAAATTCCATTTTTTCCCTTCCTTCACTCCATTCCCTGGAATTACAGTTTCTAATAGAATGCTAGTATATACACAATCTTTTCCTCATCTATCTACTTTTTAGGGAAACATAGACCAAGAGAGTTGATTTCAGAGGTGTTCCTAAAGTCAGACTCTCAGAATGGCATTTTTCGGTAGCTTACTTAGTGTCCTGCTGGCAATAATCCGCTGTCAGTTAACTCCTGGCTGGCCGCGGGATCAAGGGATCAAGATCATTATCATTCTCACTACTATAAACTGAGCTCCGGTACATCTGGCAAGTGGTATGTCGGCATACACAGTGACTGTGGAGCTTGAAGATTACAGAGTCAATGATAATTACAAGGATATTATAAGAAACCTTGGCCAAACCAACCTCACAATGATTTTTTTGACATTTTCCCCTCTAGGGGTTTTACAGTTTTAGCTTTTATTTTCAGAACTATGATCGATTTTGAGGGTTTTTTGGCTTGTTTGTCTCATGATGCGATTAAGGCCTGAGGTTCATTGTTTTCCTATCTAGTTGCTATAGCAAAGACCCATTTAAATATTTCCCATATGTGAGCAACTGCCTATTAACAAATATGCAATATTTGGTGACAGATATAAGTCAAGTAGTTGAATCTAATAATATCTATTAACTTCACAATTTAGAAAAAATTATAAAAAGCAGGCAGATCCAGAAAAATAATTAGAAAAACTAGGCACAAAGGAAAAAATTACAGAAAGGGCAAAGTGAATTTTGTTACAAGAGAAGCATTTGCCTAAGCTCCCATGTCTTACAAGCAATATTTATAGAGCCTTCTCACTGCATACCAGGGTTGTGAGTTAGCTCACACTGCCTCATTCTTTCATCCATCTTAACATTCTAAGGTGTAAGTTAAGTGTGCCCCTATTTAAGGTATGTCATTCTTTTGGCAGAGAAAATGAGCCTGAAACCTGGCAAACACACATGCAATGGCTTAAACCCTTTCTGTTCAGAATTGTCACATGTCATTCCTGCTCAAAGTTCATTGGTTAAAGTAAGTTAATATCTAAGCTGCTCCCCGAAAGAAAAAAAAACTCTTATATTCAATGGCAATAGATAAGGAAATAGAATCCTGTTTCACAAAAGGAGGAACAAAATAATTGGGTAAAATTAATACCATCTATATTGAGAGAAAAATTTAAAAAAAGAATAGAGGCACCTGGGTGGCTCAGTAGGTTCAGAGTCCAACTATCCATTTCGGCTCAGGTCATCACCTCATGGTTCATGACTTGAAACCCCACCTTGGGCTCTATGCTGACAGTGTGGAGCCTGCTTGAGATTTTTCCCTTCTCCCTCTCTCTCCGCCCTTCCTCCCTCTCTCTTTCAAAGTAAATACATATTAAAAAAAAAAAAAAAAACAAACGAAGAATATATTTAAGTTTGTACTTTTAAAACAATAGATATAGTTACCTTTGTGTATGTGTGGTGTTCTCACCTACTTAATATCTCTTCTTAATATCTTCTTTCAGCAAATTTCAAGTATGCAATATATATTAACTATAGTCACCTTGCTGTACTTAGATCCCCAGAAATTATTCATCTTGTAACTGAAGGTTTGTACCCTTTGTCAGTTATATGTCAATAAAAGCTTGGAAAACAAATAGAAAAATATGCATAGAGCTTGACAATAATACTACTTTTTCTTTTATAAGCTTTATTTATTTAATTCAAAAGATGTATATCTATCATCCAACCTCACTCCACTCTCCCCAAAAAAACGTTTTTGTTAGGGCTTTGTATAACTGTCTAAATTCTCTTATCTAGATTATGTTCAGAAGTTTGTGGTTTGAATGCTTACAGAATCTAGATCTTACAGAAACAAATTTTTAACTAACATAAGATGACTGGTACATAAAAGCGAAATAAAAAATGTTATTTAGCTTTTGTTTTATCTCCTAAGGTTAGGAATGTTAGGATTCCACAGCTTCTCCAGGGAGACAGCTGACAACTGTCACCCCCAAATACTGAAATTTGTAGCTCATATTTTATATCCTTTTTATTTCCAGATTCTGTCATGGGAGATCAGTAGAGTTATCTGCTTTCATTGTGCAAAATATAAACATGACAGTGGGCTTTCTAATAATAAATTATTTCAATATCCTGCAAATTTGAACAAAGTATGTTCAGAAATGATAACCACACAGTATTGCTAGTACCTCTTTACTAATCTAATTTTCTAATAGAGCTGCACATTGTATCTACATAGAAATTCATTAGTATGACCAATCATTAAATTCAGGTCAGAGGTCATATGATTAAAATTAATTCTTAATAGAAGTGCTTGTATATTTTAAAATTTTATGATCTATAAACTTTTCTTCATAGTAAACATCTTTTTCTTAGCAATTATATTAAGTTCTACAGAAAATCCAGAATTAAAGTGTTAACTTATAAGCAACCAAATTTCAATTGGGATTGGATTTTGGGGATAGGCCAGAATATAAGAGTGTATAAGGAAAATTTCTTCTGAGGACATGGAGATTTAACACTCAGACAAGGATCTCAGGGAAAAAGGCAAGCTCACTGTTCCAGAAGAATGAAGAAATTTACTTCCCATTAATTAATGTGTTGAGCAACACAGACATAGCTGAGTTGCTAGGGCAGGATAAAGAAGCTTCAGGAAGAGAGAATGCTGGGTAGCATGGGAGTAGCCACAGTGCCCACCAAGGCCGTCAGAAATACATTGATGAGAGACACTGGGAATGCAGAAAGTGGTGGATCTTTGTGATAGGAAAGGTAGTAGCAAAGCTGGCATAGCTAATATCTATGGATATGATGGAGGGAACTAAAGATAATAGGAATGAGCACTAATGTCAGAAAAATAACTGTGGTGCATGGCTTAAAGGTAACAGTAGGGATAGTTAATTGAGTGTGGTACTCCTACAGGCAACAGTGGCAGGCAGCCACTGTTTAATATCTATAGTAAGAAAATGGCAAGCATGGAGGAACAGGACCATGAGGGAGGTCACTCCAATAAAGAGCCATGATCCTTTGCTCAGTTGCCCGGAACTGTGCCAATTTTCGTTTACTGGTGAGATAGCCAGATTGCTAGGAGGAAGGGTTTTGAAACATCATCCTCAGTGCATGTTGTAATAACTTCTCCATTTCTTCCCAGAATTACTAAGTTACAGGGAATTGAGGAGAGAGCTGCAGTTTTATTCTCAAGCCTGTCTGATGGTAGAACTCTTTTTTCCTTTACGGATATCTTTTATTTACAATGAAGGCTTTTAACAGGTTGGGTGTGGCCCACCCCTATTGTGAAGGATATTTGGCTCTCCATAATCTACTGATTTAGATGTTGACCTCATCTAAAAACGACTTTCACAGAAACATCTAGAATCATATCTGGCCAAATATGTGGTTACCATGGCCTAGCCGAGTTGACACATAAAGTTAAAAATCACATCATGTAATGTATTTTCCTTCTTCATTTTCTTATTTTCTTTCTTCTCCTGCTTCTCTTTCTTCTTAATATCTCTATGCCTTTGTCTGGAAAGGAGATTAAAAGGTGAAGACAAAGAGAGCCACATGCAAATGCTAGCCAACTGCATTCTTATCAATCAAAATCAATAAAACTGAGAAATTATTGCTCTCAACCAGGTTCACTAATCATGATACAAAGTTTCTGTGTGAAATGAACATTTGATTCTGTGTTTCTTTCACGCTTGCTTATTCTTAATTTACCTCCCAATTCACTGGTAGAGTTACGTTTTTACCGGCAACAGTGATAAAAATGAAAATAAGAAGAAAGAGCCTTAATCATAGTTTTCCTGACAGCAATATGTAAAAAAAATGTTTTGTCTGATAAGTCTGAAACTTATTTAAAAGATACCAATCTTTACTTCTGTGATCTATGTTAAATGTCAACTATGTTTGACCATTTACTGAGAGCTAAAATTAATATTCAATTAATGTGATAAGTTACAATTCACAGTCTATTTTTCAAGATGATCTGTGGGAGATACAGGTAATGTTACCAAAGCAAGCTGTGCTTTTCATCTTATGGTTTCACATATTGAGAATTGTTTCTTATGAAAAAAAAAGATCTATCATTATTTACGTTTCTTCATATCTAAATATGTAACAATGTTCAGAAGAAGGCTAATTTCTACTTCATGCACTTTGAAAGAGACAATATGGAATGACAAGACCCTGAACTTTTAACTAATTGGCATAATTCATTCCTGGGGACATTCTGATATATTCATCTATCAAGAAATATTTGTTACGTATCTACATTATACCCAGTACTGTGCTAGACACTGCAGTTATCATAGTAAATGCAAGGTATCTTGCCTGGTATGTCTTCAAGCATATAGACTATGGAAAGGGGATAGTAATAAAATCAGAAAACCAGTTATTGTAGAAGGTAAAGTACAGGGTATTATGTCTTGGGTCACGTAAGAGTATGGGGGCTTGGTTTATTCATGAGTAACAGAATGTTTGGAAGATAGGAAAAATATTTATGAAATATTAGTAGAGAAGTCATTAGTTTTTAATGTATATGGAAAATGCAAACTACCTTTGAATAATGTTTCTTTTTCATGGTCTGGCCCCTTCTCTGTGTTTTGTTTTGTTTTTTTTAAGAGAAAACAACTTTATTTACATTTTCTTATCAAGAACAGACCAACTTCCAAGAAATGTTTTGTCTTTTAATAGAGAGAAAGCAGACTTTCAATCTTATTCCAGTGTACTTTTTAGAATCCATTCATTTCAGCCTTAGTCCTGACCAAACATAAAATTCCTTTTCTAAGATTTCCCTTCACAAAACTACTACAACTTTCCTTTGCATTTACATTTTATTCCAATCCATTTCTCTCCAAATGATGGTTAATTTTGTCTGTCTCAAAGTTTTCCTGTGTAACTGTTAAACAGCCTTCAATATCTTTGGTAACCTAAAACTTAAGCGTTTTGCTTGGATGATAAATGGGATTAAATTCATGGGACATCTAGGTCTTTCCCAAGTAGGATAAAGTGCTAAAGCATTGGTTACTGAACATAGACCTGCGCTTTTGATATCTTATTGTAGAGACACTAAGGATATTTGGGTCTGTTGGAAAACATGCTGTGTGTTGAAATGTTCCATAAATTTGCTATCTAAAGAATTCTGGTGTAACAGTTGACAGTTGGTTATTACTTAGTTTTCATTGGAGACTAAGGTTTCTAAGAGTTAAAATTCTGCTAAATGTAATTAAGACTGATGGAAATAAGAGAAGCAACTTTGTATATGTAAAAAAGAGAGATAAGGAATGGAAATACATTTTTGTTGAAGGTAAAAGAAGGTAATTTTGTCTTAAATGACCCTTCTCTGTGGTTTAAGGAGAATTAGATTTTTTTTAGATTTTTAGTTTTGTTTTTTTGTTTGTTTGTTTGTTTGTTTGTTTGTTTTTTGGGCTTTTTTTGCTCTTGGGAAAAACTCAACAGACTAGTAGCCTAATAAAAGCTACTCTTTCAGAGACCTTTGTTTTATGAAGTGGTTTCAATGATAAGAATAGACAATATTGATTAGTGTGGAAGATACTCCTTATGGGGGACAGGAGGTATCACGGATCATGACCCCCTGATATCTTTTCTCTGGAGGAGAAACAATTAGAACTTTCTTCATTTAGAATTCCTCTCTCATTAGAGGTTCAAAAGACCACAGAGAGGCGCTCACAAGCAATAAAGGAGACACCTTGATTTAAGATCCAGAAATATCTTCAGGATCTGTAGGTTGACCTGGACTATGGGAATGTGGTGACGTGTTAGAGTTTTTGCAGGACCAGCCAGCCAGGCCCAGTGACAGTCCTGCAGACTAGGGACTGGATGTGAATGCACATGAGTTCTAACCTTGGACCATAGGCATGGGCTTTTAAGGAATTTTAGAGCATATCTACAGTAATGTGGTTTACCAGAAGGATCATCCAAATAGAGACCAAGATTTGCTAGAGTTAGACTTTTTTTTTTCTTTTGCAACTAATTTTTTTTGGAACCCTGTGGTATAGTACACCATGCTCAAATCTCTAGCAGTCAAGGAAAATTATGGCTGATAATTTGGAATCTGGAGCCTCTGGCAAAAGGAGACAGCTTTTACCTCAATGTGCCTCTTGGGTTTTGGGGCTTCCTGGGTCTGAACCACCCTGGCCTAAGTAGTAGGTACATTGTATTTGTTTTATTTTGTTTTGTTTCTGTTTTGTTACCTTTATTTTTAATAGTGACAGGTTACATTTCAAATAGAATCAAATCCGAGAAAATATATCTAATTTACCACCTCTATCTCTGCCAGGAATATACAAGCAGGAATGGTTCCTTTTGCCTGTCTTTCCAGCTGAGTCCTGAAAACGTGTTTGGAGGTGATTGTAGAAACCACTATGTCTGTCACCAAACCCCTTCTCATTTTCAACTACGATGTTTGATATTCCATGTGACCTTGTGGCCAAGTTCTCTCAAATAAAAAAGGTACATCTGCCATATGTGTGTGTTTTATTTTTTCCTGGTTTTTTTTTAAATTTATTTTTGAGAAACAGAGAGAGCACAAGCTGGGGAGGGTTAGAGAGAGAGGGAGACAAAGAATCTGAAACAGGCTCCAGGCTCTGAGCTAGCTGTCAGCACAGAGCCTGACGGGGGACTCAAACCCACGAACTGTGAGATCATGACCTGAGCCAAAGCCGGACGCTTAATTGACTGAGCCACCCAGGCGCCCCTGCCATGTGTTTTAACTTCCAGGTTGGGCATTAAAGAGCACCCTCTCTGCTGGCTGCCTCTGGCCCTGGAAGAGAGCAGAACCACGGGTGGAATAAGGTCCATGCGGAAGAAGAACAACACCCCCAACAGAACGCCACTCTATAGGGTAAGAGCGATTCTATTTGAGCTTACTTTTATAGTACTTTAGTCCAAAGTAGGTGTTACATGGTTATAATGGTAGAGGAAAGTGGCTTCTAGAAAGCAAATATTATTTTCTTGCTGCTAAAGCTGAGTGGTGACCTGATTAAATGCTTCTACAAATACATATGAATTACTTTATCATCTAAACAGGTGAGAAAATTCAAAATCATTACACAATAACTGATTTCAAATTAATTCACATTCTAAAACATAAAGAAAACCAAAAAATCTTCACAAAAGTGATTTTCCAAATGAGCTATCCACTCACAAATACACACACACGTACATATAGGTGGGTAATAATTATGGTTATTTGTTAACTTCACTTTGCAAACTTTATGCCATGGAAATTGAATTTCATCACACTACCTATTTTGTTAATTAGGATAGCATCAGCCGTTTGCTTAAGATGGTTTTCGAAGTCAAACAAAAATGAATAAAATTACAGACACTGAAATCAGTGTCTTCTTCCTTAAATTTTGGAATAAACTAAAATTTGCCATAATAAAAATTCTCTATAAGAAGAGGTGACTTGGCATGTCTGGGTGGCTCAGTTGGTTAGGCATCCAACTCTTGATTTCAGCTCAGGCCATGATGTCACACTTTGGGAGCCTGCTTGGGATTTGCTCTCTGCCCCTCCCCCCTACATGAGTACTCTCTCTTCTCTCTCTCTTAAAAAAAAAAAAACAAACATAAAAAAGAGGTGATTTAAAGAAAAACATGTAAGATGTTTTCTTTAATATAAATTAATATTCTTCAGGACCTATGTTTAATTTTTCCCAAAACTACTAATTCTTCATTTTAACAATGGAAAAAATCTACTCAAGTAAGTAATCCTAAAAGCACTAACACATTTTTTGTTCTAATTGTGTATTCAATATTTTATAAAAATATGAAAAATATATCTCTCAAATTAAACAGAATGATAAACTTGATTATGTCCAGGAAGACAAGATAAGTTATTAACATTATATGAATCTAGAGAAAGCACATTTTAGAAAGGACAAACAATTCTGAATGCTTGTTATTAGTGGGTAAGATTGATCTGGCATGAGATATAGACTATCTTTTGGGTGTGAAAAGTCTCTTTAAAGATTGTCTAAATATATAAACGCATTTGGGGAGATCTGAATTATTTTCATAGTAGCTTCCAAATATCTTGTCAAGTGTTCCAAACAGATTTACTCAGTATTCTGTTTACAACTGTAATTTGGGTTTTTCTTTATAAATTTAGATGATCTGTAAATATTTTCTCTATGCCTGAATTTAGAAAATGTTGTTTTGACAAACAATTATACAAGGGTGGACCTGTACATTTATGATTTCCAAACAATCGATTACAGTGGATCTATTTGTACATTATTCCAGTCTATGGGAAGATGGATAAGCTCTCCTGCCATCTCCAGTTCACATCAGAGAAATAAAGTAAAATTCAATACCATTAATGATAGTACAAAAATATTGGTCACAATTTACATTTTATAAATAATCATATCTACAAAATAAAAATTTTTTAAATTTTTGGTCAGGCTTTTGTTTTTAAGATATTTGAATATATATCCAAAGACAGCATCAAATCTGTCATGTTTGTATTTAATCAATCGTTTTATTGTGTTAGAAATGAATTTATTTTACAGGATCGTTACTTACCTTGGCTCAGTTAGATTCACCTGTTATTTTATAATAGGTTTGGTTCAGTTCAGCATCTAAATTCTAAAGAATTAGTTCTGCTCATTTCCATTTAGATGAGCACATGATTAAAGTACAATGGCACTCTGACTTCTTAATATAAACCTTTATATTTTTAGATAGGAAAGTGTAATCTTTTTACATAGTTTAACAGACTGAAATTTGGATGCCACTCGAATACTAAATATTTGTTTCAGTCCACATTTAAGTTTCTGAAGGTGCATACTGATTCCTAAAAACACTTTTTTAGCAGAATGGTATTTTAATTTGTATAGAGAACATGAAAATTAATAGTTAGCATATGACAAGGATCATGTGAAGGATAAAGGGGTGAATAAAACAATAAAATTTCAGATAGAGCGCCTGGGTGGCTGAGTCAGTTGAGTTTGAGACTTTGCTCAGGACATGATCTTGGAATTTGAGGTTCAAGCCCCATATTGGGCTCTGTGTTGACAGCTCAGAACCTGGAACCTGCTTCAAATTCTGTGTCTCCCTCTCTCTCTGCCCCTCACCTGCTCATACTCTGTCTCTTTCTCTCTCAAAAATAAAAATAAATATTA
>NC_043705.1:131727136-131728237 GCF_006229205.1 Suricata suricatta | reverse complement strand
GCCTGGGTGGCTGAGTCAGTTGAGTTTGAGACTTTGCTCAGGACATGATCTTGGAATTTGAGGTTCAAGCCCCATATTGGGCTCTGTGTTGACAGCTCAGAACCTGGAACCTGCTTCAAATTCTGTGTCTCCCTCTCTCTCTGCCCCTCACCTGCTCATACTCTGTCTCTTTCTCTCTCAAAAATAAAAATAAATATTATTCTATTTTTTATTTTTATTTTATTTTTTAAATAGTTTATATTCAAATTGGTTTCCATACAACACCTAGTGCTCTTCCCCACAAGTGCCCTCCTCCATCACCACCACCTCTTTTCCCCCCTCCCCCTTCCCCTTCAACCCTTAGTTCAGTTTCAGAATTGAATAGTCTCTCAAGTTTTGTGTCCCTCTCTCTCCCCAACTTTCTTTCCCTCTTTCCCTTCCCGTGGTCCTCCATTAGGTTTCTCCTGTTCTCCTGTTAGACCTATGAGGGCAAACATATGGTATCTGTCCTTCTCTGCCTGACTTATTTCGCTTAGCATGACACCCTCAAGGTCCATTCACTTTCCTACAAGTGGCCAGATTACATTCTTTCTCATCGCCATGTAATTCTTCATTGTATATATATATGCCACATCTTCTTGATCCACTCATCAGGTGATGGATATTTAGGCTCTTTCCATGCTTTGGCTATTGATGATAGTGCTGCTATGAACATTGGGGTACAAGTGCTCCTATGCATCAGCACTTCTGTATCCCTTGCGTAAATCCCTAGCAGTGCTATTGCTGGGTCATAAGGGAGTTTTATGGATAGTTTTTTGAGGAACCTCCACACTGTCTTCCAGAGCAGCTGCACCAGTTTACATTGCCACCAACAGTGTAGGAGAGTGCCCGTCTCTCCACACCCTCGCCAGCATCTATAGTCTCTTAATTTGTTCATTTTAGCCACTCTGACTGGTGTGAGGTGGTATCTCAGTGTGGTTTTGATTTGTGTTTCCCTGATGATGAGTGATGTTGAGCATCGTTTCATGTGCCTGTAGGCCATCAGGATGTCCTCTTTGGAGAAGTGTCTTTTTTTTTTTTAATGTTTTACTTATTTTTGATACAGAGAGAGACAGAGCATGA
>NC_043705.1:131684737-131727036 GCF_006229205.1 Suricata suricatta | reverse complement strand
CACCAAAAATGAAGCAGCCGAAAGAGAAATCAAGAAACTGATCCCATTCACGATTGCATGAAAAACCATCCAATACCTAGGAGTAAACCTAACCAGGGATGTAAAAAACGTATATGATGAAATCTATAGAAAATTTATGAGATTGAAGATGACACCAAGAAATGGAAAAACATTACCTGTTCATGGATCAGAAGAATAAACATTGTGAAAATGTTATTACTACCCAAAGCAATCTACACATTCAATGCAATCCCCATCAAAAATGCACCAACATTCTTCTCAAAGCTAGAACAAACTATCCTCAAATTCGTATGGAACCACAAAAGACCCCAATTAGCCAAAGTCATATTGAAGAAGAAAACCAAAACGGGAGGCATCACAATCCAAGACTTTCGCCTCTACTACACAACTGTCATCATCAAGACAGTATTGTATTGGCACAAAGACAGACACATAGACCAATGGAATAAAATAGAGAACTCAGAACTGGGCCCACGAATGTACGGCCAATTAATTTTTGACAAAGCAGGAAAGAGTATATGATGGAAAAAAGACTGCCTCTTTGGCAGGTGGTGCTGGGAGAACTGGACAGCAACATGCAGAAGAATGAAACTAGACACTTTCTTACACCATACACAAAAATAAGATCAAAATGGCTGAAGGACCTGAATGTGAGACAGGAAACCATCAAAACCCTCGAGGAGAAAGTAGGAAACAACTTCCTTGACCTCAAGTGCAGCAATTTCCTACTTGACACATCTCCAAAGGCAAGGGAAATGAAAGCAAAACTGAACTCTTGGAACCTCATCAAGATAAAAAGCTTCTGCACTGCAAAGGAAACAATCAAGAAAACTAATAGGCAACCGACAGAATGGGAAAAGGTAGTTGCAAATGACATATCAGATAAAGGGCTAGTATCCAAAATCTACAAGGAACTCACCAAACTCCACACTCAAAAAACAAATAACCCAGTGAAGATATTCTAATTTTTTAAATCAAAATTGAGGATGTGAACTGAAATATTTGGGAAAACAGTGGAGTCTGGGTGATTCGTTCCATTGAGTGTCTGATTTTGATTTTGGCTCATATCATGATCTCATGATTCCTGGGTTTGAGCCCCACATCTGGCTTTGCACTGGCAATGTAAAGTCTTCTGGGGGTTCTCTCTCTCTATCTTTCTCTCTCTGCTCCTCCCCCACTTCCTTCCTCTCTCTCTCTCTTTCTCCTTCAAAATAAAAATTTAAAACTTTAAAAAATACTTTAAATAAATAAAATAAAATATTGGGAAACTTCATCATTCTCTGCATAAGTTTTCAACTTTCCTGAGTATGTACATATTTTCTCATTTATACCAAACATTTTAATGGATTTCCCTCTGTCAAAAAATAAATCAATCTGGAAGTGCTCCATTAGTGACCAGGGAAAGAAACAGCCCCTTTGGTTGCTTGTTTTTTTCTGTTTCATTATTCTTTTCCTGTGTGTTGGATCACTACATCAGCATTCAATATATGCTCTAGAATCCCTCACCTTAAATAGAAAATAAAAGGAGGGGTCCAGCCAGATATGCATTTTGACACAGATATAGTCCTCTAAAATACAGGAAAATTTCTTTCTTCCCTTCTTTGTTTTATCCTTCCTCCCTTCTTCCCTCCCTCCCACTCTTCTTTCCTTCCTTCCCTGTAACCAATTATTAGCCACTGTCTTTCTATAACTGGCTATTAAGTCGCTTCAACACTACAATTCCTCACTGAATTTATGATTTGCAAATTCCTACCATTATAATGCTGATATAACCATTCCTTTAATCATTAGTTTGATTTTATACAAAGTAAGGATAATAGCTATGGTGGGCATAGTGGTTGCCTAGACAACTTTCAATTCCCCTATTACATCATCAATTTTGTTCATGTTTTTAATTCTCTCTCACTTGACTCACACTGATAAATCCTACTTAGTCTAAACCAATCACTAGAATCTCATTCTCCTTTTCAGTGATAAGGTAGGAAAGGTTGTGAGACCTTGATCCTGCATAAAGATTAAAATATATCTTATTTATTATTATATTGTTTTTCTTATTTATTCTTATTTTGAGTTCTGTGCAGGAAGAATTCTAGGGCAATTTCCCTCATTGAAAAAAGGAAGTCATACAAGAAGAGTTACCTTCTACTAGAGTTAACATTTTCTACTATACATTTGCACATTTACACACAGTCAAAGCCATTTTACTCTTACGAAGAGGGGAAGCTTAGGAACAAAGCTGCTGAGAAGTGCAGTTCCAAAAAGAAGAAAAAAGCCTGGGTTCTTGATGACATCATTTAGCCACTGAATTAAACAACCCTGGGGGTCCCCGACCTCTAGAGTCTTTTATAAGATGTCGTAAATTTTCCTTATTGAATTGGGATATTTTTCAGGAAAAAGAATCATATCTTGTGTAGCACTTACCCACAATCCAAGTAGGATGATTTAATAATTTAATTCACTTCCAGCACATAGTAGAGATCTTGGGACATAAAATGAGAAAAAAAAAAGAAAATTGTTAGTACTAAATTTCTTCTAATATTATTGTTGCTGTTGTTATCAGTATTAATTTTACTGCTTCATATGGTCTAAGTAAATATAATTTCCATGATAGTATTATCTTGGATTTTTGGGAAACACAACAAGAAATGATAATAAATAATTAGGCAACAGTTAAGATACACACAAATTATTTTATGTAGTTTAAGTAACATCTTCTGGCTTAGAAAATTTTTAATGCGGAGGGTTTTAAATGCCTACTCAGTTCTGTATCAGGTTATCCATGATCTGGATGAATTCCTTACCCTTACGCTTTATGAATATTTTTAGTTAGAATTTTATCTCTTCTTCGTGCATTTTACTCAATAATGGCAGGTAATAATATAAAATTTAAGCAAGTAGTAAGTATGACAATAGGATATTGGATATTTCAAGCTTTCTGTAACTCAGAAAGGAATGAGCTTTTGAAAATAGGGAACCAGATGGAAGAAATGCAATATTCAAAAGCAAAAATGTTATTTCAGTTATATTAATCAGCGGTGACATTGGATATATATCTCTAAAGTGTTAAAGTGCCTTACTCATTCTTAAAACTATTCAATCCTAGTTCATTTTGCTTAACAATAAGTAGTTTCTGATTGATTTGAATGACAGCGTTATAACCAGAGTGGTCAAAATTTCAAATAATACTTGGGACACTGAGCATGTATTGCAGCAGATCTAAGGTGAGAATGTTACACTAAATATAAGGACTGTAAATTCTAAATAACTCTAACAGAAAATCAGTAAAATTAAATCTACAAAATATAAAGTAGTAAAGTAGTAAAGTAATTGTGGTTTCAATCAATAATAATAGAGTTGGTATCATCATGGTCTTTGAAAACCAAAAAGGAAACAATTAAATACATGGCTACATTTGAGTCTAAGTAATTTTGTTGTTATTGTGACAACATTTGGTAAGTCTCAACATTACAGAAATTATTGCCTAACTCTAGTTTTCTTTGTCCCAAAGAAAATTTCCAACTTAAAAATTTGACATAAATTTTGCTCATTAGATCATTAGCCAAAGGTAACATCAAGATAGAAAAACATTAGTTTCAAGCCCCGTTGCAAAAAGACATTAGGCATTATCACTTAGATTAATTGAGCTTCCATTAGAACTGTTTTTCTAGAATTCACACTTCAAAATAGAAATAAAAATAAGATGGATGGTTTTCACATTGGCAGAATTGTACTTTGCAATTTTTAATAAAGCTTATTTGTATTAATTACAAAGAAATGTATACAACAATGAATTTATTTTAATGGTTTCATTTATTCTCCTAACTAAAGAATTTGCATTATTGATAATAGGATCGAAACACCTCTCTGCTTAAAAAAATAATAATAATTTAAAAATACCTTAGGGTCAGTAAAAAGTAAGTGAAAAAATGGAGGCTGTTCCAACCTTTCACAACTAATGAAATATCATATATTTTTTTCTGTTCTTTTCTAGTTATTGTTTTCCATTGTTGCCCTCCAGTGATTATGCAACAAATGAAGTCATATTTCTACTAAATACAATTTAGAACATCAAGAAGGAAAGACCTTACTTTTATTCTTTTACGTTGAAAGTGTATTCACTGGTACAACTTTCATTCATTTATTGTTAATTGATATTTTGTTTATATTTTTTGTCAGTTTTCCTGAGAGTTTCTCTTAGTTTCCCATTGGTACTGTAACAAATTAACACAGTCTTAATGGCTGAAAATATCACAAATTGATTATTTTACAGTTCTGGAGATCAAAAGTTCCAAATGGATGTGGCTGGCTAACATTAAAATGTTTGCAGGGTCACATTTGTTCTGCACATTCTAGGGGAAAAAATGCATTTTCTTGCATTTCTCAGCTTATGAAGGCTCTCCAATCCTTGGCTAATGGTTCCCTTTCATGATCAAAGCCTGAAATGGAGTCATTCTGACTTTGCTCACATTGTCACATTGCTTTCTGACAGACTGTCTCCCTCTTCTTTCTCAACAAAGACCTTTGCGAGTATGTTGGACTCACTGTGGTTAATCCAGATATTCTATCTCAAGATAGAAACGCTAAACTTAATCACATCTGAACTGTCTCTTTTCCTTCCTAGTCACAGGTTCCGGGTATCAGCACACGTACATCTTTTCCAGACATGTTACTCAGCTACTACAGAGTTCATCAATTTTATTAAACTTCTTGAAGATTAGTACACTTATGGCTATGCTATTTTTCTCTATTTTATATTTTTGATCTCAAAATTACAATTTTCATCCTTCTTCTTCCTCTGGGTTTAATATCCTTTTTTGTTTTGAGAATCTTGAGATAGAGATTTAACTTATTCACTTATAAACCTTTTCTATTTAATTATAATTATATCCATAACTTGCCTGAATTATACCAATGTGGATCTGATAAATTTCTATTTCCATCCTGTTCCAATATATTTTTTATTTTTCTTGCATTTTCTTTTAACAATTGTTATTTGGACACATACTACTAATTTTCAAATGTGAAGATTTCCTTGTTAATCTTTTTTTGTTTGTTTGTTTTATTATGTGTTATAGTCACAGAACATATAATCCATTCTGATTTCTTGGGACTTGTCTTATAATTCTAAAGACTTGTATATTGTAGCTGTTAGATATAATAGTTCACAAATTCCTCTGAAGGAAGTCGATAATAATGCAGTTTAAAATTTCTGTGGCATTGCTGATTTTGGCTTCTTATTTTTTTTATTATGAGAAAGTGATGTTTAATATAACCATAGTTGGTTGTATACTTTTCTACATCTCCTGCTAATTCTCCTGCTATGACATATTTTGCTTTAATTATGAATGTTCCAGAAATTCAGCTTTTTGATCTCTAACTCTTCAAAATGACTTAACATAATATAAATTGGCCATTGTTGAAAAAAACCCTACCATTTATTGTTGTTTTGGCTTCTTTTTGTATTCATTCGTTCTCCTTCTATGTGTGTTATATATCCACTATATAGTTTCAAAAGTTTTTGGCTTTAAAGAGTTAGTAACTATTTAATGTATTTTTAGGGGCGCCTGGGTAGCTTAGTCAGTCGAGTGTCCGGCTTCAGCTCAGGTCATAATCTTGCAGTTCGTGGGTTCAAGCCCTGGCTCTGTGCTGACAGCTAGCTCAGAGCCTGAAGCCTGCTTGATTCTGTGTCTCCCTCTCTCTCTGACCTTCCCCTGCTCATGCTGTTTCTCTCTTTCTCAAAAATAAAGAAAACATTAAAAAGTTTATTTAATGTATTTTTACAAATACTATTTTATATTAAACTTCACAATTTCCCTTTCTAGTGATCTTCATTTTTTTCCTGTAGGTACACACATGCATGACTAAGTTTATGCTCATTTTGTTTTGTTTTGTTTTGTTTTATTTTACCTAACAAGCTGCAAATATTATTCTCTTAGTCCAGGTCATCTAGCAATAAATTCTCTCTGTTCTTGTTTACCTGAAAATTCTATTAGTTACCCACAACTTTGAAACAGAATTGTTATTAGATATAAAATACTGGGTTCACAAATTTTTCCCATCAACTCATTAAATATATAGCTTTATTGTCTCTGGCTTCAATGGTTTTGATAAAGTTAATTGTCATTCTTTCTATTGCTGTGCCAGCATGTAATGCATCTTTGTATTCGCTTGTTTTTCAGAACTTCTTCATCTACAGTGTTTGACTATAATGTGATTCTCTCTAAATGTATTCTGTTTGTAGCCTGAAGAGCTGGTTTTTTCAAGTTTATGTATTTATTTGAGAGACAGTGAGAGAGAACTCCAAGCAGACCCTATACTGCCAGCTCAGAGCCCACCGTGGGTCCCAAATAGTTAACCAACTGAGCCACCCACGTGCCCTATCTTGAAACACATTTTTAATGCATTATTTAAAACACCTTTAAATTTATAGAACAATTGAAAGATAATACAGGCATTTCTCTTATACCAGACCCCAAGCCACAGTCTGCATTTTCCTGGATCCCTCTGACTTCTTAAATGATTTTTAAAATTTGCTTATATTAATATTTACTGCTTAAGCCATAAAACTCTATGAGGTTCCATAAACACATAATGTCATGTGTCTAGAGTAAACGTACCTCACAGGATAGTTTTAACACTCAACAAAGCCCCTGTGGTTTGGATTACCTTTGCTTGTTTGTGAATATCAGTTGACTCAACGTGTGCATCTATTCCTGGGCTGTTTGTATGCTTCCACCGATCTACATTTCTGTGCTTGTGCCAAGTTTATCACAGCGGCTTTATAGTAAGTCTTGCAGTCATGAACGACATCTTTGGGGGCACCTGGATGGCTCTGTCGCTTAAGCGTCTGACTCCACAGGTCTTGATCTGATGGTTTGTGAGCTCAAGCCCCACATCTGTCTGTGTGCTGACAGGTGAGAGACTGGATTCTGCTTGAGATTCTGTATCTCCCTTTTTCTCTACACCTTCCTTGTTCTCTCACTCTCTCTCTCAAAAATAAACGTTAAAAATTTAAAAAATAAAACAAAAAATAAACAAACACATACTTTTGAACTACAATTTTGCTCTGAACCTTCTATTATTGTTTTGGCCTTTCTAGGTCTTTTTACTTTTCACAGTAACTTTTTAATTTTATTATTTTTAATACTTATTTATTTTTGAGAGAGAGACAGAATGCAAGTGGGGGAGGAACAGAGAGAGGGGAAGACAATCTGAAGTAGGCTCCAGGATCTGAGCTGTCAGCATATAGCTCGACGCAGGGCTCAAACTCACAAACTGCAAGATCATGACTTGAGCCAAAGTCAGATGCTTAAAGGGTTAAGCCACCGAGGGGCCCCCACTATAAGTGTTTATTAGCTTGCCAATATCTAGAAAGTAGTTTACTGGAGTTTAGATTGGGTTTGCATGTAATCTATACATTCAGTTAGGGAGAGTAGACATCTTAGTGATACTGATTCTTTCAACTCACAAACACAGAATTCCTCTTGATGTATTTAATTTTTATTTTAACATTTTATACTTTTCTATGCATGAATCCTCTACATATTTTATTAAATTTGTACTTAATGACTTAATTTTATGGTATAGAAGTGGTATTTTATTTCGAGTCATTTTTCACATATCTATATTTATGAAATATATCTAACACATATTTCATATATAAATATATATAAATATATATTTATTCAAATCTATCTCTCTTATGGAGAAAGCAGAGAGTGAGATAAAATATATTCTATATTATACAAAATGAATATACTAAACTATATATTCTGCAACAATGTTACATTTCTTTATTATTTCTAGGGTTTTACTAAAATTGTTTTCAGTCTTCTACATAGACAATCTTGTATGTGGGTAAATACAGCTTTATTTATTTTTTCAGATTTGCACATAAACTTTTTCTTGTTTTAATGCACTGGCTAAAAATCTAGTTACAATGTAGAGTGAAAATAGTGAGAGAAAATATCCTTTTATTTGTATTTTAGTGGGGAAACATACAGTTACTCAACATCAAAAAGAAGTATATCTCCTTGTATTGCTTTATTTGATTTTGCCATCATGGGAATTATGCTAATGTCACAGAACAAGTTCCCTCCATTGCTATTTTCTGGAAGGGATGGTGGTAAGAAGTATAGTTTCCTCTTTGGTGAAATTAACTCAGAGAGTTATTTGGGTTGAAAATTTCCTTTTTGGAGGGTTGTTAATTATTGGTACAATTTCTTTAATAGATATGGGTCTAATCAGATTATTTATTTCTCCTTCTTCTTGTGTGAGTTTTAGCCATCTGAGTCAGTCAAGAAATGTTCTATTTCAACTTTTAACAGCCTTTCCCTTCCCTTCCCTCTTTGTTAGACTAGCTAGAAATTTATCAGTTTTGCTGGTCTTTTCAGAACACAACTCTTCAGTTTCGATGATTTTCTTTATCATTTTTCTGTTTTCAGTTTCAATAACTTATGCTCAAATATTCATTCTTTTATTATTTCTATTTAAATTAATCTTACATTTCACTTTATTTTTAGTTTTCTGAGATAGAGCTTAGGTTATTGATTACAGATCTTTCTTCTTTCCTAATATATTCACTTAATGTTATAAAATTTCCCGTCAATACTGTTTCTCTGTAACTATAAATTTTGACATCTTTTATTTTTATTTTTGATGTAATTTATTTTTAAGTTTCTCTTGAGACTTTCCTTGACCCAAGAGTTATTTAGAAGAGTGTTGTTCAATTTGCAAATATTTGGACAATTTCCCAGCTAGCTTTTGTTATTTCTTTCTACTTTAATTCTCTTATAATCTGATAACATATTTCGGATAATTTCTATGTTTAAATTTGATAAATGTGTTTTGTGGTCCAAAATGTGGTCTTACTAGTGAATGATCTATTTGGGCTTGTGCATTTTGTTGCTGTTTGTTGGAATATTATATAAATATCCATTATATTAGAAAGATTGGTATTGTTTATTTAGGTCAACTGTCTCCTTTTTTTGGTGACTGCTGAATCTATCAGTTTTGTTTTGCATATGTTGACAGATTTAAGTCAAATTTTATACTTTAGGGTTATCATGTCTTTTTGGAAAATTGACACCTTTGTTAATATGTAAGTCCCCCAATTTTTTCTTGGTAATTTTCTTTATTCTGAAGTTGGCTTTATCAAAATTAATAGAGCTACTCCAGTATTCTTTTGATTAGTGTTAGTTTGATATATCTTTTCATTCCCTTTACTTTGTTTTTGCTCTTATACTTTATTTTTAAAACAGTTTTAAGTTTCCAGAAAAACTGAGCAGTGTTCAGAGTACATAATTTTTCCCTGTTCCCATATCCTTCACTTTTCCCCATTATCAACATTTTGCTTTTATGTCCTGCATTTTTTGGAATTCATAAACTTACAGTGACATGCTGTAATATACTAAAGTCCATATATTACAAGGTTCACTTACTTTTTGATTCAGTGAGTTTTACCAAAAGCACAATGCTATGTACCCATTATTACCATAGCATGTAGAATAATTTAACTCTCCTAAAAATTCCCTGTCCTCCAACTTTTCAACCTTTTCCTCTCTCCTACCCAACCCATGGCATTCACAGATCACTCCATTTTTTTTACTGTGAATACGACAAATTTCAGATTTTCTCCAAACTTAAAATGACATATCACACTTTAATCCATCGACTGCGTATACGATTAATGTAATTTTTTTCAAATATCATCACATTTGCTTTATGGCACTACTAAAAGATTGATAATAATAAAATACCTTGTCTCTGAGACTTGTTTGCCTGTGTTTAATTCACATAAGGTTCTTTGAAAGAGACCACAGGCTTTTAACTCTTGTGTTAGACAGAGTCATTCTATTTTTTTTTTTTTTTGGTCGAAAGTTATTTCCCTCCCCACCTGTTCTTATGACTTGTGTTCTGTGCAACAGGGTGATACCAATGTTGAGAGCTCGTTCCTTATGCACACTCTGCCCGTCACCCCTGGACCATGGTGTGAGGCAGTATCTGTTATGCAATCCTTACTTGGATCACAGGAGGATTACTCTGTATAGACACTTACTCTGCACTAAATTTGGTTCTTGAGTGCCTCAGGGGCTCTTTAGCCATAGTTTGATGATTTGGACTTACTGGTATTGTTACGAAAGTTTTGTGGAAATCTTGTAACATAGAGGTGCTAAGGTGTTTACTTGTTTGTTCATTTATTTGTTTGTTTGAAACTTGAGTGACATGAAAATCTTATTTTCTTGCTGAATCCCTAAAGATTGACCTATGGATGAGTCAACTTGTTCTTTTAGTGTGCTCAGTATACTAACCCATCAAATTGATTGTTCTACTTCAGTAGTCTTTGCTGTCTCCATTCAGTGCCTCCATGGCAAGAAAAATGTTCTATGAGTTTATCTCAAACTTTACTTGAAAGAGGTTAAAAAAAATCCATGGGCTAGAGCTATCTATAATGTCAACTACTAGTAATGGGCTATAGATACAGGTACAGATGTATAGGGTGCCTGGGCGGCTCAGTTGGTTAAGCAGTTGACTTTTGATTTCAGTTCAGCTTATGATCTCATGGTGTTGATATTGAGCCCTGCATCAGGCTCCACACTGGGTATAGAGCATTCTTCCCCTCTGCCCTCTCTCTCTCTCTCTCTCTTTCTCTCTCTCTCTCTCAAAACAGTAAAGATACAGATGTACATATACATATCTTTTTACAAGGATTTAATAAATGTTAAGATTATTTTTATGGTGAAAAGCTAAGATTTCAAGCAACTTTTTCCTTATAAAGATTTCCTAATTTTCCCACAAGTATTCACTTAATTATAAAGGGGGATATATAATCTAAATAAAGTATTTATATAAATATTAACATTAAATTCCAACTCTTCATTGATCACCAAGTGTATAAACAATGAGATGTGCAAAATTTTACAATTCCAGTAATAGCTTTAGATACAGATATTTAAATCTACATGCAAAAAAATCCATGCAAGACAATAGAGTAAGAAGGTGAAAAAATGATTGGAATAATATCACAATGTGAAAGGAATAGTTGTATTAAATTAAGTTAAATTTTACTCACTAAATGTGAAGATCAAAGATCTTTAGTTTCTTTTAATTGGACTGAATTGATCAGAGACTAGTATTGTTGGTAATGATTTTGTAGAAAGACGCCATTAGTTATTCTGTAAAGTACTACCATAAAGTAGGTAAATTCAATCAATTTTATGTAATTTGCCTCTTTGTAAATAACCTTCAAGCTTGAGAGAAAGGAAATTTTTAAATGAATTTTAAATGATCTGAATGTCTCTTGTCAAGAATATAAAATTAATCCACCCCATTTAACATAATAATTCATTTAGTTAGCAAGAATTTTTCTGACCCATTGAAGTCCAAGACCATTATACTGCTGTTGATGCTTCATAATGCTGAGACATTAAGAAATGAATTCTTTAACAGAGAATCTAGATGACAATGAGATTGCATGAATAATAACTGAACACACTAATTGTAAAAGCAGGACAAGCAGTTCTCTAGCTTTAGTTTCTTATAGTTTGAAACATAAGAGAGACATTTCTTTCTCAATAGTGAAATATATATATATATATATATATATATATCTCAAGACATTTTCTTTCTCAATAGTGAAATACATATATATACATATACATATATATATATACATAAAACAAGAAAATTCCTGTTATATAACAAAGCTGCTTAATATTAATGTTTGAACAATATTCTTGGATGTATGTTTGCTGATAAATTTCTGAATCACAATATCAAATTGCATTTCCCCCTCTAGAGGAATATTTTAACCTTCTGATGAGACTGTATTCTTTTTAAAGGTGTTTGAATCCAGTGAGAAATTGAACTGGGATTTGAAGAAGTTTTTGCCATTAGTTGGGCTTGCCTATTTGTGTAAGGTATCTCATCCACAGCCAAGCATGCTTTTCCCATTTTTGTGTCTCTTATGTTTTACTTATTCAAAGACACTAGCTCTTGTTTCCCTTCACTTTAGAGAGGCAGTTGTATTTCTGTCCATGTTGATACAATTTTTTGTCAGCCTCTTAAGCAGACTTCAAAATAATACTTATTCTGTCACTTTCACCTCATGCCCTTTGATGTTTGCTCCCCAAATATATGGATCTTTCTAGAGTTCACATATACAAATCAGAATTACTCCAAGATTGTTCCAAAAAATGTTTAAACTTTCATGAATTTTCTAAATCAATGATAATGTGTCTATTCTCTTTACAAACTTACTCATACTGTTTCTGTTATCATGTTTGTTTTTCTAATTCTTTGTTGGTTTATGCTTTTTTATTTTATAACTTTATTTTTATTATAGTGAATCTTGAGGGGTAATGTAGGTAAACACATATGTTCAATCCAACTGTCTTTTCCAGATGTCTTTTATTGTTTTCTTAATATATTCAGTTTCAAATTACTTTGTATATCTCTACAAAATTAATGTTCCATTACTTTATCCATGTCTTGCTTAATGAATTTTAAAGCACTGCTAGGATCTACAGGACAAGATGCAAATAACTTTCTTCTGGAAGCACTTTCTGCTACATTGCTTGATTCCTATTTCATCAAACATGACATTGACTACTCCATCCACACTGGCTAATGCCATACCACCACCCAGACTGCTCTTACTTTTTTCTCACCTTGGTCTGGACATGTGTCCTACTCTCACTTCCAGTGTGGCTTTCTGGAGGGCTTAATTTATTTGCTCAAAGTCAAATAACACGAAGTGTCAAAGTCAATATCTGTACCTAAAACCACTGATTTCATAGCACAAGTTACGGCACGATGCTCTATCACTTGAATGTTCAAGCCTGAAATCCTCTGGATTTCACCTCTACTACGTTAATAAGTTGTTTATCAGATAAGATATCTATTTGGGTTTTTCTCTACTAAAACTTCTCTGCCTTCCCATTTTGCCAGTAAAATTATGTGCACAAGAGAAAGAAACATGGAGGGAGGGAGAATTGGCATGCCAAAAAACTCTTTATGGAGAAAACTATATATATATATATATATACAACAACAGTAACAAAAACTTCTGCTTTTTCGTACTGTAGATTTGTCTCCCTCCTCATGACAAGCTTTTTATTCTAAGAACATGCAGTACATAACTGTCTATTTGGGTACAAATCAGTTCTACTAATCATAATAACATTGGTTTTATCTAGCTTTCTGTGATGTAAGCAAATGTTTAAAAGTTCTACCTCTGACGCTAAGGATAAAATTTTATAGGTTGAAATACTCAAAATTTTCTGGATGACTTGAGTATTTGAGTCTTTTTCAATTAAGTAAACTCTGGATAATACTTCCTTTTTTGAGATTTGGGGATTCTACTCAATTGTGTCTCTTGCACATGAAAGTTACAGAATGAAAATGTGTTTATTTTTATGGATTCAAACTCAAGGTCCAATATCCCATTTTTCTGCTTAAAAAGTTCTGTAGACAATATTGCAGGATGAGCCATTCCATTGGTTCATTTTATTATTTAATATATAGATATACACTCTGAGAAGTTAAAAAAAAAATCCTTCAGTTACGATTAGCTGTCTCTTGGAAGAAATCAGTTTGCAATTGTACAGTTAGAGATCTGTATAGTTCAGCAGACCTACTCTGGGGAGAAGGATACCTCAACATTGTGAAATAGAATTAATCCATTATGTTATTAAAAGGCTTCAGAAAATATTTCAAATGAACCTAAAAAACATTTGTCCAATTTTTAACATTTTTTAAACTAAGAAAATATTTCATATATAAAAATTTCCATTGTGTATATTACTAAATGCTATCATTATAATCCTCAACACAGAGGAAATTAGCAGAACACAATTTTAAATACATTATTCACTGCTACCTATGGCCTGTCATTGATTATCTAATAATTGTATATCATAGAAAATGCTAGTATTTTAGTTTTCATTGTTTCTGAGTGACTGCAGATAGTTGGAGTAGGAAATTTATTTAACAACATTTTGCATTATAGCCTACATGTTCTCCTTGTTTTTCTTTTATTATCTTCTGTTTCATTTGGCTTTGTTTAGTTTACTTACTAGCTAACGTATTTTGTTTGACAATTAATATTTCATTATTTTGAGAAAACTGTGTAACAGCAAACAATAGAAATCTACTCTCCAGACTCTACTGTATCTTCCATTCTACTCTGTGGTTTTTGTGACACGGGTCATGTTTTGATACATTTTTCTTTCACACAGAAAAAAAATCATGTTTTCTTGATTAATAAGACAGAGTCACATCATCTTTCTCAATCAAGAAATCTGATATATTTGTTAGCTCACATATAGGTAAAGGTCAATGTATAAACCTTAAAGTTACCTCTTATCAAAAACAATTATATATTTATGTTGAACAAGATAATATCTCAATGAGAAAGCTATTGAAAAAAAAACATTTTTATAGACATGTTGTCCGCAATATGTAGTAGTATTTTCTACCCAACATTGTTGGACCACACATGGAGATATTTTATTTCAAATAGCTGGTCTGCTCACATGATACCATTTTTTACTGCAATAGAATATTTGCCCTACTTTGTTTCCTTATTATATTATGCCATATTTATTACCCCATCTCTTTAGGGTAACAAATTGCCTTAGTGTGTGTATGGTTTCCAATATTTGTGCTTGGCTTAAACAGGAAATAAAAGGAGTATCCAGTTGAGAAACTGCCAGTGAGATTCAAATGAGCCATATGCCATTAGCAGGCATTATTTACTCATAAATCCCATATTTATTGGGAGCATTTTGAAATTCCAGAAGGTGACCATAAAGTCATCTTGGCTATGTGTTGAACAGTAGCAAACAGAAATTGCTATCATGAAATCATTAGACTGAAGCTCTATCTGATGGCTCTGAAATAGATGCTCATGTTGAAAACACCACCAAAGAGTGTGACACTCTACAAGCTACTAGCTATTAGATGAAAATATGGAAAACGGCTAAGTGCTTTGCTAAAAATTTGTATTGATTTTACAGATATATAGCAGTAAGAACACTTAGATTGTTTTACTTACTTCAGAAAAGCTTTTGAGAATTTTACATCCAAATAACATTAGAATGGTATTCCAATTCTTTGGAATTCTGTGTAATTCCAAAGCCACTTGAAAAAGACAGATATATCTCTTCCAGAACCATCTTTTATTGATTTTGAAGCTAAGTCTCTAAAAATCTCATTCATCCAAGTTGAGAGAGAGAAAGAGGGAGAGAAAGAGAGAGAGAAAGAAACGCACGCACACACGCGCGCGCGCACACACACACACACACACACACACTTATCAAAGTATTGAAGTGTTAAAGTATCTAATTAGAGTCATCCGTACAATGCCCATTTTGCAAATGGGAGTATAATCTATTACATGCAATGCAATATAATATTTCAATGGCAAATGGGAATATAATATATATGTATTTTGATCATTTGAAAGTATACATGTTGAGCTGTTTGTCAAGGGACTTAAAAATAAACATAACCATTAAATCAGTTGTTCCTCTCCTGGGAATCTGTTCAAATAAGATATTCCTAAAAAAAGTGATTGATACAAAAAAATTTACTGCAGTGCTACCTATAGTAAATATAAACTAGAAGGACAATTGTAATGTTATTAAAATTTATTTAGCTTTAATATAGTTGGCCCTGGTTAATACCTTGTCTTATTTAATCTTGTCAATAACCTAGTATGTTAGGTCCAGCTATTATGTGTGGTTTAAAAATGAAGTAATTAAGGGACACCTGGGTGGCTCAGTCAGTTGGGTGTCTGACTTCAGCTAAGGTCATAATCTCGTGGTTTGTGAGTTCGAGCCCTGCGTCAGGCTCTGTGCTGACCGCTCAGAAGCCAGAGCCTGGTTTGGATTATGTGTTTCCGCCCCTCTCTCTGTCCTTCCGGGGGATTGTGCCCTCTCTCTAAAAAATAAATATTCATTAAAATTTTAAAAAATGAAATAATTAATTCTCAATATTGTTATCTAAACTAAGCAAGTCTAGCATGTGACATAATTTGAACAGAAATCTGATGTTTTCGATATTTATGAGTTAGAGAATGCTGTCATTAAACTACATTGCAAATGTCTTTAATGATAAAGTTTATTGATGAACAACAGCTGTGTGGGTCAGCTTGTATTTTGTATGAATCTTGTTTACAATTAAAAGTGCAAGAAATAGTCACAGTGCTATTAGAATCAGTCAGTTCTCTGTCCTCAGCTTTCTCAGGAAATGTGTGTAATGAATTTATTCTCATTCTGAGGATTTCCTGCTAGCAGCAGGCAGGGCTAGAATGAATGGGGGACCGCGGAGCGTGTGGGATCCCACTCTCAGAGCAGCCGGCGCAGGGAGGGCAATGCTCTGCAGCCACAGGCTTGAAATGCTTTAGGAATGTTCCCTTTGAATGAGAGTACTGAATACTGAAAATGAACCAGGGACTGAAGGGGATGGTCATGGAGGGGCGCCACTTATGGAGAGAAGCACTGGGTGTTATATGGAAACCAATTTGAAAATAAGCTATTAAAAACAAACAAGCAAACAAACAAACAAACAAACAAACAAATAAATAAAATGGATTGTGTTTTTCAAGTAATTTTTGATAATAACAGCATGTTCTCAGAAGTTGAAGACTCAACTGTCAGGGGACCACCGCTTGTTTCTTCATGGCCTGGGGTTCTATGCTTCATGAGGTCCAGCCTCACTGAACTCATCCTGTGGTCTCTGCCCTCCTCCACTCCCTCTGGGTGTCCGCATCTGGGGTAGGATATGGCAATGGCAGCCTCTCCTTATGGTAGTATTGGCAAGGTGGGTTTGATGGGTGACTCAGCCTAACGGAGCCTCTTTCCAGCCCCTAATCCAAGTACTGAGGGCCCTGGAGCATGGAGGGCTTTGGCTATTATGGTGCAAAAAGATGTCATTGTCAATGGTGTGATTACTGCAAATATCCTGGTGTGGATTCATGTTTCTCTAACATAGCCACATGTGCTACAGCAGAAATTCACCATGGAGAAAGAATCACAGAGTGAAAAGAAAGGATCCCAAACACTAATGATGCTGGCAAAACGGAACGAGAGGATGCTATGCCTTGCAAAAGGCTTCCCCAAGCCATTTTTATATGATAGGCCCCACTTCACCATATCCTCATCCAGAAAATGAGGTTTTCCTCTTTAATATTTCATTCTCCTTTTAGTTTCATTACTCTGTGATATGAGAAGATATAATAATATGAGGAGGGAATGAGCATAAGTTCAGTCTGCCTTTTCTGACAATTTATATATGTGGTAATACATACATACATACATACGTATATACATACATATATATATACACACATATATATATATAAAGAAAAAGTTTAACCTGTTTATTTTTATGTTTCCATATATTCTCCATTTTGTTTTTTCAGTATTTACCACAAAGTCTTGCTCTGAAGTCAAACAATTCGTATCACTTTTAATTTTTTCAAAATAACATTAGTCTCTCTCTTCTCTCTCTCTCTCTCCCCCCTTTCTCCACAATAAAACTACCATTATTTATTTATTTCTCCCAAGTAAAATTGTATTTTATTCCTTTCTTGTCTTTCTATTTACATTCATGATCCTCATGATCATTTATCATTTAAACATTTTTTTCCTAAATACGTACACACAGGGTCTTTACACTGGAGAGGGCTTGAGAAGAGAAGGCTGGCTGCAGCAGGTTGAAGGTGGATATATGTGCTTATTGCATATTCAAGTGGAAAGAACAGGTGGTTAGATTTTTTTTTTAAGTCTAAAACTTAGGGGAAGAGATGGACTTGGAGACATAAATGAAAGTCTTCAGAAAATACTTTATGTGACCTCAGAATTTGGGTTATATTTTTCTAGGGAGAACATACAGATGAAGAAGAAAAGACAAGAGCTTAGGACATAGCGTAATGGACATGTCCATTAAACACATGGCAGAGTAAACAAATTCATCAAAGAAACTGTAGGTGCACCTGAGTGCCTCAGTCAGTTGAGCACCTGACTCTTGATTTTGGCTCAGATTATGATCCCAGTGTTGGGAGATCAAGCCTCACATTACTGGGCTCTGTGCTGAGTATAAAACCTGCTTAAACCTCTCTCTCTCTCTCTCTCTCTCTCTCTGTTTCTCTTTCTCCTTTTCAAAAAATAAAAGGGCACTAAAAATGTATTGAGTGTTGTAGTGGGGTTCAGAGAGAAACAAATAACAGAAACAACAATACCAAAAAAAACCCCTCAGAAAACAACGATGAGTGAGTATCAATGAAAGGTCAAGAAAAAAAGAAAATCAAGAAAAATGGGCTGATCAAGTGTGTCAAATACCACCATCAAGTCAAGGATAAAGGACAATGTAATAATTACAGATAGTGGCAAAATGCTGATTATTTGTGACTTGAATAAAAATCATTTCAAAACTTTGTGGAGCCAAACTTGTTGAGACTGAGAATAGGGGATGTGATGAAGTATGGAGACAGTACATTTATACAATTCTTACTGTGAACTTTTGCTGTATAAATTAGCAGAAAAATAAGATGATAGCCAGAAGTTTATGTGCATTCAAGAGACTGTTGTTAACTTTCATTTTACCACTGAGGTGGGTGATATTCCATGTGTGTATATGATGATAGGGAAAGAAGCTAATGACTATAAGAGGAGGTCTGTAAATATAAGAAGGAATGAACCCCAGAACACATGTTGAGTGGCAGGGCTAAATGTAGAAGAGCTACCTTTGCCATGTAATAGCAGATGTGGCAGAGTATGTAGATTCGGATCCTTGTAGACCAGATGCACATCCCATATCTCCCCCTTATCTGTGTTTTCACATTCCAAGGTATCAGTTATTCACAGTCAGTCATGGTCAGGAAGGAGATGATCCTCCTCTTGATGTATGGTCAGTAGGTCAGTAGTAACTTAACACTACATCAGAACGCCCTTGCTGCTCACCGCACTTCATCTCATCACATAGGCACTTTATCATCTCACGTCTTCATAAAAAGAAGAGTAAGTACAGTACAACAAGATTTTGAAAGAGAAAGAGATAACACATTCACATAACTTTTATGATGGTATACTGTTATAATTATTCTATTATCAGTTTTTACTGTTAATCTCTTCTTGTATCTAACTTACAAATTAAAATATGTTATAAGTGTGTATGTAGAACCATAGTTTATATGGGTTTCGGTGCTGACAGTGATCTTAAGAATCTACTGGGGATCTTGGAATATATTTCTAGCAGATTAGGAGGGACTACTGTACTCTGTACCCGCTTTGTCTATGATCTATGGTGCGAAGTCAGCAATGTGAGGGTAAAACATTCCTCATGGGGAATATAAAATACCACATGCAAGATAATTGTCTGGATTTCTGAGGTTATTTGAGAATGCAGTCATAAATTCAAAATGAAGCCAGTCATCATGGTTGATCTGGCAATAATCACCTTCTCAGAAAGAGATTCATACAATTAATAAACTAACTAGGTTTACCCAAGGGCCATGTTTTGCAAGCAAAAAACAATAGAAGGGAGAAGATTCTGGGAGTAGAAAGGTAATAAAAAGCAAATCAAGACAGTATTTAGAGGGCTGTTTCATGCAACTGAAGCCAGGTAATAAGATGAAAATGTAACACGGGGTTGAGGGTCCATCTCACATCCCAATTCTAAGGTAACCTGCAGATGCAGTGACCAGGTCACGTGCATGCTGATAGCTTCCTACTCCAATGTCATTTGTTCTCAATCTATTTGGCTCAAAGCCTTCTCTACTACTTAAGAAGTTTCCTCAGTTTATCTTCAGCAGAGTCTGACATCAAATGACAAGAGTTCAGACACCCATTGCAAAGCTTAACTAGTGAATATATAGAGTCAGTGGGTAAAATCACCAATTTCTACATCCTTCTAGGAACAATTTGAAAGTGTGCCTTATTCAATTCAGCAAAGTGTCTCAAGTAAAACTGTGCTCCATTTGTAAAACTGTAAGCATCTCCTTACTGCATCCTCTATCGGCTCTTCTCCCTTCCCTGATTGACATTCCCAACATTTTTAATTGTTCTTCCTGGGATCACCTCCCAAATTATCTACATATATACAAGCACTAGGCTCAATGTCTCCATTAATAGAGCCCAAAGCAAGGGAGCATGGAGATGGGACGTGAAGTGCTAAGGACAATGAATGAGAAGTATTGCTGGGGTGGAAAATCCATTAACTTTTTGTACTCAACTGTATAGACTGGGGCAACTAGGTAGCTCCGTTGGCTGAGCATCTGACTTCGGCTCAGGTCATGATCTCATTCAGATCATTATATCATGGTTTGTGAGTTCAAGCCCTGCATCAAGTTCAGGGCTTGACTGTGAGGAGGTTACTTTAGATCCCCTGTCTTCCCCTCTCTCTTCCCCTCTGTCCCCCCCTCTGTATATGTGTGTGTATCTCAAAACCAAATAAAGATTAAAATAAATAAATAAATAAGTTGTATGAGCTGGAAAGGTGGGAATTAATGCTTGGAGAATGAAAAGTAGAAAAATGAGACTTAAGAGGTGATGAGACTCCAGATTTTTACCTCTAAAGGTTTGGATTATAAACAGATGTGTTTTGCTAGGGTCTGGATGGAAAGTCCAGATGAGAGATATTGGTCAGATTATCTACATGAATGCTGAAACTAATAAGAATATAACAGGAGATGGGAAGTTAGAATGCAGAGATAAAATTATGATTATAGACGGAAAGGACACGAAAGTTCGTAGAAAATTTAGGCTGGTGGCATTTGCTTCATAGAAGTTACCACCTATCAAGGAAAAAGAGAGACAAGCTGTTTGCAGGCCACAAGAGACCAGGAGGAAATTCCAAACCAATGCATAGCTCTAAAGTATTTGAATGTGGATTTAGACTATATACATTGAAAGAGATTAACATCCCCGGGAGACAGGAGAATTCTTGAAGCAAAGGGCTATTCAGGACTCTCAAACATTGTTACTTGCCCCCAGGGAGCGGCTGCCTCACAGCCCATTGCTGGGAATGAAGTTCTGGTACAGATGGTATGCTGTTCTGTGAGGGACTTGGTGGGTAGCTAAATCCAAGATGTGAAGACTCCGGGGCCACCAGTCTTTTCAACAGGGTTTAACAAACACTCTGGACAAAGCTATAGGAATTACAAATAGCAAGTGTTTCCAATAGCAATATGGCTTCAGGTTCATTTAGAAAAAGAAATTAAGAGGTCAAGAACATTAATCTTTACTGTGCTATAAATGTATTGTGACCCTGGGCTAGATTCTTAATCTTTATTATTCCTGCTTTCGTTTCTTCAACATGTAAAACGTAGATGAGATAATGTTGTGTGAGTTAATTAGTTAGTGTTCCTAAAAAAAATAGATCATTATTAAATGTAGTCAGAAGCATTAATTACTCACATTGACAAAAGAGCAAGTTTGGGGCTAGAGGACACTGTGTTTGTGATAAGAGTAGCAAGTGCCCCTCAACTTCTTAGTTTCATGTAAGTATCTTATCTTTGTTGCAAGAATGTCTTCTGTTTTGATGACCATAAATTAAACCAAGGCTTCTAGTTCATGATCGTTGGTAACAGCCAAGTAGATTTTGTGAATGTTCTCCATATAACCTAATATAATTAGACCCATGATAATAGACAAAGTGATGTAGCAAATACTGCTTGTGATCTGGGCTCAAAAGAAATACATGTAGTGTTCCCTAATTATGGGACCTTGTGCTAATCACTCACAAGCTCTGAAATTCAAATTTCTAGTAGGTGAAATATGCATAATCATCTCTCTTTCAGGATAGTTGTAAGGCTTTCGTGATATCTTAACGTACTGTTTAATAGTTTTTTGAAACATAAGCTATAAAAAAACATTAGTACTATCTACTTGCTCTGATTCTACATGAGAAGCAGAATGCTGTGCTTGTCTCTTCATTCTGGGCAACTTACTTCCCTGAACATTTCATTACTATGATAGAAAGGACTCCTTAATAAATGCACATGGTCATTCATTCAATGATCATGTTAAATGCTTCAAAATGTTAAAAATTGATCAAGGAATAGGGACACCTACCTGGGTGGCTCAGTCAGTTAAGCAGCTCAGGTCATGATCTCATGTTTCATGAGTTTGAGCTCTGTATTAGGCTCTGTGCTGACAGTGAGGAGCCTGTTTGGGATTCTCTCTCTCTCTGCCCCTCCCCCACTTATACTTTCTCTCTAAACACATAACTAAACTTAACATTTTTGATCAAGGAATAAAGGAAAAATAATGGACAGGCATGTGCATAAAGCAATTATAAAACATTGTGCTATTTAAGAAAGGAAGGTAGGAGGAACTTATTTATGTTAGTGTTTTGCATAATAAATTGGTGTGTAACAAATTTCCACAACCTCAGCAGTTTAAAAATACACACACGTTATCTCATAATTTCTGTAACTCAGGGCATAGCTTAGCTGATTTTTCTTTGCTGTCAATCTCACACTTGCAATCAAAGTCTGGGCCAGGCTGCATTCATACCAGAATGGAAACAGTCTTCTTTTTATATTTTTATTTTTTAATATTTATTTTTGAGAGAGAAACAGACAGACCATGAGCAGGGCAGGGGCAGAGAGAGAGGGAGACACAGAATCCAAAAGCAGGCTCCAGGCTCTGAACTGTTAGCACAGAGCCCGATTTGGGGCTTGAACTCACGAGCTATTAGATCATGACCTGAGCCAAAGTCGGACACTTAACCAACTGAGCCACCTATGTGCCACATGGTCTCATTTTTGATTGACTCAAAAGCAACTGATCTGCTAACTTAATTACATTTGCAAAATCTCTTCATGCTTGATGTATTGGCTAAAAGCAAGTCAGATCCTGTGCACAAGAAGGGGAGAGGATGTAGGATGAAACACCCTGGGAACCTCCCCTATGATCTGGCCCCACAACCATGGCAGAGTCTGAGCATAAAACAAACAAATAAACAAAGCTTCAAATAAATTTAATATTAACAAGAAAAATAACAACTAATATCATGAGCTTTTACATCTCCCAAGATTGAGTCTAAACTAATAAGTAATTCAAAGTTAGTTTCATTGACTCTGTATAACAATATGAAGTAGTATTGTATAAAAAAATAGAGCAGGAAGCGGATAGGAAATGGTGTGAGTGAGAGAAGGTCTTGTTTTATAGAGGATTATCAGGGGAGGCCTCTGTGATGCGTGTAGGTAGAGATCTTAAGGAAGCCATGCATTCTAGGTTGAGTAGTATGCTTGATGAGATGCCAGCTTTGAGTGAAGAAGTGTATAAATAGTGGAAGTGGTAAGAGATTATGTGATAAAGGGGGTAGGTCATCTTCAGCTTGTGGGCCATAATTATGTCTTTAAATTTTACTCTAGAAGAAATAGAAAAGTATTGAAGATGATCATTTTAAAAGGATGGTTCAAATGTCATCATATATAAAAAGTGACCTTGGGAGGGGATGAGGAAGCAAGATGCTCATTGAAAAGACTACCACAGAGATATAGTTGAAAGGTAAGGTCAACATTGGGGATTGAATGTGTGCTAATGAGTCCCTAAATCCCAGATATATTTTCAACGTAGAGCTGGCAAGATTTGTAGTTGGATTGGATATGGGTTGTAACTTCATGGATTCTCACCAGAGAAACTGGAAGAACAGAGTTACCAGGAAACTGTGGCAGAAAAATTGCATGAGACATATTTTTAAGCCCCAATTCCTGGAGCTTAGAGAAAGCTGAAAGACTCGGAAGACCACCAAGGGAAACAGCATAGAAATAGGTAACATGTAGTAATAGAGATGAGCAAAGTGGAGTCCCAGAAACCAAGAAAGTGTTTATAAATCTAAAGTAAGATTGTTTAGTTTATTTTTTATGATTCTATTTCTCCAGTCACCTTCAGGTGTTGTGTTAGAACAGTTGGAAGAAGTGTTTGATTAATCAAGTTTGAAGTTTTGTAGGTAATTAGTGCAGAGAGAGCTATGTGATAAGGACAAAAGTTTTGAGGATGTGTGGAAGATGGTGGTTATTAAGGATCATGGATTTATAATTTGGAAGAAAAGGAAAGGACAACAGAGGTCGGGGGTAAGAAGCAGTGAAGGGCAAAGTGTGGCCATATACTGTAGGGTGCTGAAGACCACTGGAATGTGCATACAGAACTGCAGTGGAATGTGGAAGTAGGACTTAAAGCCAGTTACTGCTGCAGCTCCCACTTCCTCTCTGACCCATCTGGCAGGTCAGTCAACGCAGGCCCTGAGGGAGGGAGTGAGAATTGGGGGGTAGGGGACACAGAGAATGGAGGCAAGGCAATGTCTTTGATCAAGCCTTGTTTATTGAGAGAACACACACGTCTTTTAAAGGGCAGAAGACTGGCAGCTGATGTAAGTCAGTTGCTAAGAAACAAGGGCAAGGATAAGGGGGAAACTAAAACTGCAGTTTCAGCACAGCACAGCGCCTGGGAAACGGATAAGAAGGCCCAGCCCAGAGGCCCTGAGCTGGGAGTAATGACTCAGTTCTGCTGAGCTGGGAATGATAACGCAGCTCTACTGAGCTGGGAGTGATAACACAGCTCTGCAGAGAACGCAGCTCTGCTCTGCAGGCTGCTGATCTCGCAGGTCGAGGCCTGTATCTCCTCTTCTGGCAGCTCTTCAGGTGCAGTTTCCCACACCGCTCTAGCACAATGTGGTGCTTCACATGTTTACGTGGCACCGATGTATCAGGAAGACAAACTCCCAGCAGTTCTGTTCCTTGGGGGCCATGCTTGGAAATTCAAGTCTCTGTGACTCCTCTTGTGCATGGATCCAGCCTCCATATTGTTCAGTTCAGTCCTTTCCCATCAGCCCAAGCCCACCTCCCGCACTGCCCCCAGCAAACTGCTGAACCCCTTAGAGCCCTCAAGTCCTTCCAACCTATTTTCAGCCTGGAGAAAACCAGCTAGTTGTTCACTTGCTCTTCACAGTGTTTTCATCTTCTTTGTCTCTACTTAAATGCCTATTTCTTACTTGGTTTAGGATTTTATAAAATATTGAAAGAGTCTTTGGCCTTAAGAAGCTTCTTTCTGCTTTCTTACAACAAATATCCAGGAAGAAAAAAAAAACATAAAAACAAAACAAAAAAATCCCCAAAACCAGAAAAACATTATGTTAGAAATTGTAGTCTCAGCTGTATGTAAACAAATATGTATCTCAATACTCCCCTATTTGCATATATATATTTCTGATCAGAGAAATATCATATTTGGGAGTTACATAGTGTGTGGTAATATTCTGTACCTTCAAAATGGTTTTTAATAAAAGAGACCTATGACTGTCTTATCCAAATGGACTGCATCTTGACTACTAATTGTTTATTCCTTTGGGGTAGCATGGAGTGCCTACTGAAATGCAAACATGCTCTGAGAAAGTAGCACTGATATTACTAGTTACAATGCCTTCATGTAAATTAATTTGTCAACTCTGAGACTATGACCAGTGACAGCCAGTAGACTGCAGCTCGTTAAGGTTGGATATAAAGTAGTGTTTTGCTGGAGGGTGGAAAGAGGAAGTGTCTGAGTCTAATTGATATTCTTAGCCTGATTCGCATTGTAGAAGAAGCCAGACTGTGAAGAATTCTAGGAATATTTACCTCCTCTGCTCCTTTTTCAGTTCTAAATATGTCTCAACTTCTGATAATAAAGGGCCATATAATATTTTCATATTTATCTTTTTTAATAGTATCAGTAAAGGATTAATTAAATCAAATTAAAAGTTAACCTGTCACAAAGGGGAAATCATTTGTCTGGAATTATTGAACAGCCTGGCTTTTAATACAAAGTATTTTTACAAAAATAAAATTATGCTGATTTGCACTCAGGATAATTAACTTTTCAGACACAAGGGCTTTAAACTACTTATGTTACTTGAAAATATATTACTTCCAAGTAATTTGTTGCAATATTTTGAGCCAAAGCCCAATTGCTATGGGTATTACAGAAGCAATAGTTGCTATTCTGAAGGGTGATGCTTTACACTCTCTGTCCTTTCAACGGCTCCTGGCTGCACATACACGGGCACAGAATTCTAGGAAATTTGTACTTGCTTTGTGTTTAACATCATCACGGTGCAGCTGATGAGGCTGCAAGAGTCTAGCCTATAAGCTGTGGGTTTGAACCTACACTACAAAATCTTTAAATTCCATCCTATGCAAATTGTCTCTTTCCCTCAGTTTATAGAGAGTGATTTAGTAAAGTGAAATAGATATCCCATGCATAAAGATTTAACAAATGTCTGTTAGAGGCTGAGACATTAAATTTCTAACTCCTAGCCTTCTCTCTTGACGCCATGTACTCAAGTTAGTAATATGCACATCCATTTGTAGTTTCTCATCCCTATACCTGTAAGAGTTCTGAAATTGGGGGCATGACTGAGCAAAACTTTTTTCAAGGACCCAAGAGTCAAAATTGGAGTGCTAATAATATTTTATAATTAAATTATTTTTTCTAATATAAGCCCTATATTTCTCTTCAGCTTTCATGCTAAGAAGACATGATTCACACCATTTGGCAAATAACTCGCCTCCCTGATGACATGTTTACTCACATACTACTTTTTAACTGCTGCTAGAGTGAATAGTTACAATTGTGCAAACAAAAGAGAAAAGGTACTTTTAGCAAAGGATGCTGACAGCTGAAGGAAATGCAAGAGGGAATTTAGGACAGCTTAGTGGTAGAACTCAGAAGACTATATTCTAGTGATGGTTTTTGTTGTTCTGTTTTTTCTTCTTTAAAATCTGTGTCTGAGCAGCAACTCTACAGTTGGTGAAGGATTAATTTATTAATTATTAATTATCCATGAATTATTTATTATTATTAGTGTAACGTATATTTTGTAAAAATTTATATATACTTTATAAAATATCTAACTTATTTCTCAGTTAAAATATTCTTGTAATCTTGTAAAAATATGATCAAGGGTTTGAATGATGATCTAATCTTTTTATAGCAAATATAGCCTGGACTTTTTGGGAAAAGAACCATTTTAATGTATGCAATTTTCCTGAATTGTGGATGTGGGGACCCATGTGGAAATGTCAGACTTGACAAACTTGTTATGTTCATAAGTATATGCTAGCTAAGGTGTTGAATAATGAGTCAAAATTATAATGGTGCAGATCGGAGCCATTACTAGATGGAGTAGGCAAAAATGGCTCGTTAGCTAAATATTAAATCTTTCTAAAAGGATCTGGAAGATAGTAGCTTTTAAACATGACACACATACAAGTGACATAAAAAGTGTAGTAATTTTCTTTTACTTTTTTAAAGTATATTCTTCTATATTTAGAGAGAGAGGGAGGGATGGAGAGAATCTCTCTGAGCATACAGAGTGGAGCCCGACTCACAGCTTGATCCCAGGGACCCTGAGATCATGACCTGAGCTGAGACGAAGAGCGGACTGCTAACCCACTGGGCCACCCAGGCGCCCTAAGGGGTAGTGCTTTTCAAATTTAGTTCAAGATAATAAATCAACTCTGGAATCATCTGTAAGCTACACCTAATCATTGGTGCTTGTTGCTCAATGTTTTGGCCTAACGCTGAGAAACATTTTGGAGGGACAAAAGACAAAGAGGTTTGCAACAGTAGGCTTATGAATTAAGCCCTGCCTAAATTTTTCTCTTTAATTTTACTGTGTACTGATATGGCATATTTGAAAGTATTTCACATGATCTCCACACCATATAGTTCACAATGAAATGTAGTTATTGTACTAAAAATATCTTGCCAAAAGCCATTCTTTACAGAAGAGTGAATGTGTGCTGTCAAGCTTATAACTTAGAGTAATAATCCCTTAAAATCTTTGACTATTCGATGTGACCCGTGTGTAAACTAGATAGTCTCCAATGCTTCAGGGAATTTCCTCAAATAGATATACTTATTTGGATTTGCTATACTTTGTACCATCTCGTTTGAATTACAGCTGTAGCTTTGTAATTAGATGACCCCAATTTGACCCTTGTCCATCTCCTGTGACTTCTCTACACAGTAGCTGGATTGTCACTAAAAAACATAAGTTTAGTCTTTCACTTTCATTAAAAATTTTGAATTGTGTCCACATTTCACTTGGAGTATAATTCAAACTTTAAAAAAATAAATAAAATAAAATGACTTAGAACGTGGGGTGATGAGTGACTCAATATCTTAAGTGCCCAACTTTTGATTTCAGCCTAGGTCATGATCACATGGTTCAGGAGTTTGAGCCCCACATCAGGCTTTGTGTTGCCAGTATGGACCCTGCTTAAGATTTTCTCTCTCTTCCTCTCTCTCTGCCCCTCCCCTGCTCCCTCTCTCCTTCTCTTTCTCAAAAATAAATAAACATCAACAAATAGACTAAAATGACTTAGAATCCTACATGATTCATTCCCGTTAGTGTTCAGACATTTGACATCACTCCCCTCCTTGTTCACTCTCCCTCTCCCTTTGTAAGAGCCTCACAGCTCTCTCCAAGTATGCCATACAAGTTCCACCCTTAGGATTTTGTTCTGACACTTCTTGGGCAATTTCTCCCAATTATCTTCATGTTGCACTCCCTCGCCTGTCAAATTTTTGGTCAAATATCACCAAAAAGAGGCCTACTCATGTCAGGTGAAATAAAAGTGTAACCACCCACAGCCCTTACTTTAATCACCAACCCTTTTCTTCTTCTTTCTCATTCAATATGTAAAAAATTATCTTTTAATGTAAAATGTTATTTATGGATTTATGTTTATTGCTATCTGTCACCCCAACACCTCTAAAATATAAGCTCCATGAAAGTAAGTGTCTTTGGTTGGCTGAAGTATCTTTGGAAAATAGAACATGGCTCATTGTAATCTATCAATAACATTTTTTAAGTTGAAGTACATGAAAAAGGGACAAAAATATATAATATTTTGGCCTAAATAGTAGTAGTAAACTGTCCATTGCCCTTGGAAACAATAAGATAAAAGTTAGACAGTCTTTACTTTTTCTTTAAAAATGAGCAAATTATTTAGAATTGAGAATTCACCTTGGGGCAGTTTAGATCTCTTGTGTTGTTGAATGTTGATGAAGCACTGTGTTTCTTAAGTTCACCAAATTAATCATGCAAGCAAATCTAAGAGTCTAAAGCCGGGCTTCTTTATGAAGTACATATTAAATGATCTTTGAAATTAAGCATTAATGATCATGAACAATGAAATAAGTTCCAAATACCATGTATTGGAAAGACCTTCATAGGAAAAATTGCCATTTGACTCATTTCAATAAGCATTACTATATTCCACAAATCAAGGGATAATATAATTTAATTTTTCATAGTAATGGTTTGCAAATTTCATCTAGTTTAGTGTTCACAGGCTCATAATTTTTGTTCACTTGGTATTTTTTAATTAAACACTTATACTGTAACATTGTCCCTTTAAAGTAAAATCATCCTTACATTTTGCAAATAAAAGTTATATGCTACAATATTCAGATAACATATATTGCGAATCTGCTCCATCAACATATCAGCAGATCTGCTTGTGAAACAGATCTGTGTATGTGTTGTTCAAGATCAAGTATGTGTTGTTTCTTCATTTCATCTCAAGTCTTATTGAGTATTACATAGAAAAAATTGCAAGTAGTGATTTGGTAGAACATCGTCACCTTCCTCTTCCTGTTCTTTGCATTTCATTATGATGGGGAACTGAAACGTACCTCTGACCAAAAGTGCACTGCAAAATCATTCCTTTCCCTTGTGAGTAATGGTCTTCTGAGAGTGAAAATGTGACATAATGAAAAGGTTAGAATATGCTTTAACTCATTCTTACAAAGATTATAATTGCATCATACTTGGGTCAAAATCAAATCAATGCTTTTTTTCATTCTTCATGTTAGCCAGATTAATGGCAAATAAATATGGTACAATATTCGTTTGGACACTTAATAATAATATGTTATCATAATCCTTTAATCTTATTGACTCTCAAACTTACCTCATACTTGAATATTCATTCCGTTAAATGTCAAGCTATCATTTAAACCATTGCCCATGTAAAACAAAAAGTAGATTATCTGATCTCAGGAAATGTGTCTCCTATGACTGTTTGAACATTACAATCAGGATGTAAAGGGTTTGGAAATCAATTGCATGCTTTCAGAATGGAATCTGCAACACTTGATCTGTGGTATCAACCTCCTAGCACAGGAAAAGAAATCATCTCAATAACATAAGTGATGTTTTATAATATTTTGTATTTCAATACAAACAGGAATCTAAAAAAAGGAGTGAAGATGTTAGTCTTAAATGTTTCAGCCTTTAAATGATCATTCATTGTTCAAACATTTTCAATTCAAAAACAGCTAGTAAGGATTATCATCACTGTAAATTGTTTTCAATATGAACAGACAAATACAGCTATGCCTCTTTCCTACCTTTGGAACAAGGGTACTCTTTTTTTTTTTTTTTTTTTTTTTAGTTTGGAATAATTATTCTTTGTCTATAGATTTGTATCATTGTATCTGAACTTTCAGTGGCATACTGTTACCTATGTACTTGAGACATTGACAATTCAAGTTTACTGTGAAAACATAATAGTAAAGAGATTTGATCTTTTGAAAATGTAAAAAAAAATTAAGTCTAATAATTGATTGGAGAAACTAAAATCCCTAAAATATGCTAATTGAAATTTCCCATTCTAAACATAATATATGCAGTGCTGCCAAAATGGTACATTTTCAATTAAATTTTTGTTTTGAATTAAATGTTGTTAGTGTGAAATTTGAGAAATTAAATAATCCAATTTCTTGAATGACGATTAAGTTCTATATACTCAAAACTTAAATGTTGTCAACTCACAGTCCTATTTTAAAATACTCTATAGATCATTGTTAACTGTAAATATTTTTTAATTTTTAAAAACTGATTTATTAATTGATAATTGATACTATTATTATTGTTATTTACCCTGGAACCTTTGAGAAACTGATCAAATCTCAGGGAATCTCTGCATATTGCTAGATATCTATTTCTCACCATACATAAGAATAGCCAATAATTGTAGATATAATATTCTAAAAATAATTTTCAGTGCTCTTTTATTTAAACAACCTTTTTCTAGGTCTGTTTATTTAGGCTAATCATAACTCCTGTTTTTATATTTATTCTCTCTTTCCACAGAACATCAAGTTTCATGAAATTTCTTATTATAGGAAAAGGAAATTTCAACCTGCTTCAGCCTTTTTTCATGAAAACAACAGCAACTAAATTCTTTCTTGACTGTGTTGTGTTATTTAAGTAGGCCTAAACATAACACATTACTACTATACGATATCCTAGTGAGACATGTTTTTTAGCATATGATGTGTAAAATATTATTTTAATAGTATATTAAGTCACTGATATATTTCAGTGATTTAAGTTGAACAAAGGGAAGAAGATAAATATATTTTCTGAAGAAATAAATATATTTAAAAAAACCCAGATACTGTATAGAAGTTAACACTTGGAAACAATGAAAAACATGTGAAGGTGAAGATTCTCATTTACTTTGTATTTAGGATTAAGCCTGAATTAAGTACCGAGTTACACATGAAAGGCAGCTAAATATTCAATAAAAAGACCTACAGTCTTATTTTGTGAAGAACTAACTAGATGACAGAATTCATAGGAATTACAGATATTAGAAACTAAAGAGCAAAATCTCAGAGAGGAAATATCCAAGAAGGGAGAGTAGTCTGTGTATAATTCTGTCCCAAATATACGTCTGACAAGGGTCTGAGTTCAAAAGGCTAGCTAAAGTTTGAAAAAAATAAATGAAAATTTGAGCTGCTTCTCACTATGAGGATAAAAGAGTTCTGTAGTTGAACTGTCAATGTAATTGCCTGCTAAAGTAAAACAGAAAATATTAGCCCTCACAGGAAGAATATATCAGAACTCAGATTTTCTACACATTAACATTCAAAATGTTTAGGGCCCAATTTAAAACTTTAACTATATTAAGAAATAGGACCATATTACTAATTCTCAAGAGAAAAATATATCAGAAGGGTTAAAAATCTAGATGATACAGAAGTTGACATAAGAAGATAAGGATCTCAAAACAACTATTTAAATTATTCAATCTTCCTCTTCTCTCAAAGCCAAGTTCTGAGGCTGAGCAGAAGAGTCAAAGGGAAGAATCCTACACAATTGTCATTTGTGTTCAAAGGGAAGGAAAATTTTGCATAATCTTGTTGGTCACATCTTCCAGTTGGCTTACAATAAGCCTACGGCTTACTGATAGTCACCTACTCTCTGTATCCTAAGCAGTAATAGAAATAATTCAAGATTTTTATAGGCAGTTTCCTTGGAATTCCAAAGCTCTTACACTATAAGGAAATATTTTCTCCCAGATCTTGTAGAGACTAGATCAACTGGATCATGTGATGACAAATGTTGGCTAACGGGACTAGTTCCTACAGCCATTCTTCATTTTCAAAGCACTCAGCAAAAACTGTTTGTATTTTTCTTGTATATCCTCACACACTTTACCTTTCAGCTCAACACTTACTTCTTGGTAACCTAAAGTATTTCTACCAGTGGAGGAGGGGCTTATGTCTTATAAGTGAGATTCTCAGTCATATTTTTTTCTTAAACATGCTTAAATCAACTGGTATTTGTTTAATAACTATGAGCCTTTTGGTAGCAACATTCACAATTTTAAAATTTACTCTCCAGGGGCACCTGGGTGGCTCAATCTGATAAGTGTCTGACTTCAGCTTAGGTAATGACCTCACAGTTCGTGAGTTTGAACTCTGTGTTGGACTATGTGCTGACATCTCAGAGCCTGAGGTCTGCTTCAGATACCCTGTCTCCCTCTCTCTCTGCCCCTTCCCCGCTCATGCTTTGTGCCTGTTTCTCAAAAATAAACATTAAAAAAATAAAAACAAAATAATCTCCAAAGGTTTTGGCACCAGCATCTCTCTACAAAGAAATCCACTTGTTGGGAAGATACAAGATTTCTTCATTCTGGGGCACCTGGGTGGCTCATTTAGTTAAGCATCTGACTTAGGCTCAGGTCATGATCTCATGGCTCATGAGTTTAAGCACCGCATCGGCCTCTGTGCTGACAGCTCAGAGCCTAGAGCCTGCTTAGTATTATGTGTTGCCCTTTCTCTCTGCCCTTTCCCCCACTCCAACTCTGTCTTTCTCTCTCCCAAAAATAAATTAACATCTAAAAAATTTTTTAAAAATCTTCATTCTGTACGAGGTGCTATTTTATAGTCTAGTGTGCTTTAAATTTTACAGGAACCTTTGCCACATTTACAAGTTGTTCCTCACCACCTTTCCCTCCAGACAATTTCTGATAGAATTCAATATTTTGGATAATCTAGACACATAAAATTATTTGATAAAATATTTCTCTGAAAAGACTAATTTGGGGGGAATTCCTTGATTATGAAGAGAGCAAAATGACTTATACACCTATAATTCTCCATCAGTAAGCACCTCAGATATGTTTGTAGACCTAGACACAGATTCCTCCTGTTTACCTAACTCTTGACTTTAAGACAAAACTATATTCTCAGAGATGTTTGCAAGACACAGACATTTACTGACTATAACAAAGAAGAGCACAAAAGATAATGACATTTTTAAAAGTCCCCAAATATGAAGACTTCTGAATGTAACTCACTTTTGATCGATGTAGCATGCAGACTTGCAGTGTTTACACCAGCAAACTTCTGGGAGAGAGTGGTAGGTGAGACAGGACCAAAGTTAGAGGGCGTAAAAATTCTTTCTTTAAAAACAAAATTGCTCTACAATTTTCTGTTACACTAATTAAGTCCCTTTACCCTCATAAGTCAATGGAAAGTGTGTGGTGGAGGTTGGGAGACATAATTTGGGAGGCAGAGGCCAATTACATCAGCCTCTTATTCTCCCCTCTCTGCAACACAACCTTCAGAAACTAGACTAGATTCAACCAAAGCAACACAGTCTCCCCATAAATTGTCCCGTGGGGATGAAATATCTACAATAAAGTTGCTAATGTGGTTGCTTGGTATCTCTCCATTGTTACTCATATTTTCTAATTTCGTGTGTCTATTCTTTCTATCTTTCTATCTGTATTGTTTGGGTTACTTCGTGTTCTCTTCTCCCTCATTCAGGGTCTTAATTATTCTAAACTGCCTATCAAAATATGTTCCACAAACACAGTTTCCTTTCTAAGATGAATTCTGATGTTAGTTGTGAGAGTGATACACGTTCCTCACCCTACCTTACACACATTACATTAACTTCTCTATATTAAGAAGTGGAGCCTATCAGGGCACATCACTCTCAAATGTCAGTATGTGGTGGTGGCGGGGGGAAGGTTTGTTACTGAAAAAGTCAAAATGTGAAACTTCTTGAACTTAACACATGGACCGAATGTTCAAAGATGTTCCAGTTGCCATAGAACCCACCCAAGCATTTCTTCTCTAAAACACAGCTACAGGCTGAAAGAAGTCAGTGTCTATGTATCATTGGAGTTCATATTTGGAATGATGTGAATTAGTATATACAAGCATGTTAATATGTAACACAAACAAAAAACAGCTAAACTATCAGTATAAAATATGTTACATGCTTATATATACATATGTGTGAATACTATATGAGTGTGTGTGTATGGAAAGAGACAGAGAGGAAGGGATATATTAGTGTTCTACAGCTGCTGTACTTAATTACTATAAACTTGGTGGCTTAAAACAATAGAAATTTATCATCTTATAATTTTGGAGGCTTGAAATATCAGTAGACTAAAAGCAACACAGCTATTTTTCTTTTGGAGTATAGAGGAGAAGGACCTTTTCTTTGCTCTTCCTAGCATTTAGAGATTCCTCTTAGCTGTGGACCTCCTCCTCCATCTTCAAAACCAGCAACGTAGGGCTCCTTCCTTCCAACACCATATCAGTCTGAAATTTCTTCTGTCATTACATTTCTTTTCCTCTCATCTCATACCCACCACTTCCATTTTTAAGATCCTCTGTGATTATACTGGGACCACACAGGTGATCCAGGATAATCTCCTATTTTAAGGTCATCTGATTAGCAAACAATTCTGTGTGCACCCTTAGTTTCATTTTTCCATATGATTTTACATATTCACAAATTCTGAGGATTAGGACATGGCCACCTTTGGAGGACTAGATTTGTATTGCCATAGTACATAGTTATATTTTATATTAGTTTTCTCATCTGGAAATTCTGAGAGCATACATGAATCACTGCACATACTTCTGCAGAATGTTGAAGTTTATTCTTATTCAAGGAAATATTGTGCTAAACCTACATGATATTAAAAGCTAGAGGGGTGCCTGGGTGGCTCAATAGGTTGAGCATCCGACTCTTGATTTCAGTTTAGGTCACGATCCCAGGGTGGTTGGATTGAACCCTGCATCAAACTCCACACTGAGTGTGGCTCCAGCTTAAGACTCTCATTCTCTCTCTCTCTCTCTCTCTCTCTCTCTCTCTCTCTCTCTCTTTCTCTCTGTCTCCCCTCTCCCCTTCTCCAGCTTGTGATTTGTCTCTAAAAAAAAGAAAGAAAAATAAAGAAAAAACAAAATTAAAGGAAAATTCCTTTTATTGAAAGAATATGTGAATTATAAGAAATCTCTCTAAAGCAAACACCAAACTTAGCACTTGTAAACTGTGACAAATGATCTCTTTTTAATTTCTTATTCAAATCTTCAAAGTCATATACATACACATGTTCATACACACATCTTTATGTGCATGTGCAAAAACATGCTTACATATTCACAAACATATCGACATGCATTATAGATGTTCTATATCTGCGTGTGTATTCAGTGTGTGCAAATCCTCCTACTATATGTAATATATACTCAGCCTTCCTTTCTCCTCTTATTCTGAATTTCTGACTTTATCTACTTGCTAAAATTGATTTGTAGCTCCCAAATCAACACTTGCAGGACTCTAATGGTCATTCATGAACATATGCAGAAGAACCAGTTGAATGGTCTGATATACATAGTCTCAGATGAAATTGCACACGGCACCAATTGGCCTTCTTGTTTCAGTTTTTTATCTGCAAAGAAGTGTTCCTTCTTTTGCATCCTGTTTAATGCCATATTTTTAAACATTTTAATGCTGCTTTTTGTTGATTTTTCTATTTAAAATGGCCCCCAGAGAATGCAAACCAGTGCAGCTACTGTGAAAAACACATGAAGATACCTCAAAAATTAAAAATAGAATTATCATATGATCCAAAAACTCCATTACTGGGTATTAACCAGAAGAATATGAGAACAGTCAAAAAAGATACATGAACATCTATGTTTATTGCAGCATTATTTATAATAGCCAAAATATGGAAGCAACCCAAATATTCTTCCATAGATAAATGGATAAAGAAGATGCGATACACACACACACACACACACACACACATAGACACACACACACACAAACACATGCACACAATAGAATAAAATCTTACCATTTGCAACAATGTGAATGGATCTAGAGGGTATATGTTAAGTGAAATAAGTCAGACAAAGACAAATACCATATGATTTCACTCATATGTGGAATTTAAGAAACAAAACACATGAAGGAAATATAAAAGAAACCAACCAAATTCAAACTCATGGGGCACCTGGGTGGCTCAATTTTACTTCGGCTCAGGTCATGATCTCACAGTCAGGTTCGAGCCCCACATCGGGCTCTGTGCTGACAGCTCAGAGTCTGGAGCCTCTTCAGATTCTGTGTCTCCCTCTCTCTCTGCCCCTCCCCCACTCACTCTCTGCCTCTCTCTGTCTCTCTCTCTCTCTCAAAATAAAATAAAGAGATAAAAATATTTTTTAAAAACAACAAAATCAGACTCTTAAGTATAGAGAATAAACCAGTGGTTAACCAGAGGGGAGATGGATGGGTTGGGGGATGGGTGAAATAGGTGATGGGAATTAAGAAGTAAACTCATCATGATAAGCACTGAGTAATATATACAATTGTTGAAGTACTATATTGTACACTTGAAATTAATATAACACTGTATGGTCATTCTACTGGAATTTATGAAATAAGTAAAAAAAGAAAAAGTAACATAAAATGGCCCCAGATAGAGTATTAAATTACCATCTGGTGTTCCTATATGCAAGAAAGCTATGATGTACCTAATAGAGAAGATAGCCGTGTAAAATAAACTTGGTTTTATTACACGTTATGGTGCTCCTGGTAGTGAATTCAGTGTTAATGAATAAACAATATATACTGAATAGAATGTCATTAAACAGAAATATACATAAAACAAGATTATGTTTTGATCAGTTAACAAAAGTATTGTGACTCAAGGCTCATAGGAACTACATCCTATATTTCCCCAAAGCAATAATTTAGTGTTGACTAATTTAATGTTTACAGTGACTTTATAAAATACAATTATTACAAATACTGTGATATATACATAGACATTATATCACATTATATATCTATATCTATATAGAATCAAAACTGAATCAATAGCATAATTAAAGATTTAAAATTTGGCAACATGATTGGTACCCTTGATTTCCTAGGACAATTATAAAATGTAGCTAATCACCATGCATATGGAATAATCATGTGCTGGAAATTAAGTATGACATCAGTAAGGCTACTGTTGACCCCTTTACCTGACCTTTCTGCACCACTTTGAGTCTACATTTGTGGTGGAAGAGAAGTATGGGCCAGGAGAGCATATAGCAAAATTTTATATCAAATTAATAGAATAAATTCCACAATGCATATACCTTAAAAAATCTGTTTTTCTGGTTTCAATAACAGACTTATTTCTTTAAAGAAAAGTCATATGTAGTCATCGGTAATGATACAAAGGAGGAGGGGCACCTGGATGGCTCAATCGATTGAGCCTCGGACTTTTGATTCCACTTCAGGTCATCATCTCAGGTTCATGAGTTCTAGCCCTGAGTTGGGTTCTGGGCTGACAGTGTGGATTCTCCTTGGGGTTTTCTCTCTCCCTCTGTCTCTTTGTTTCTCTCTGCCCCTGTCCCCCATGCTCTCTTTCTCTAAATAAATAAATAAGAAGGAGACAGAATCTTCAAACATGTCCCCTTTTAATTTCAACAATGACTGATTTCCTGATTTGAACAATACACATTTGATAAGGGAAAGCAGCAGAAAAAACAAATGTTAACATGTAATTAATCTTGAATCTGTTTAATTTAACCTCATCACTCAGAGAGCAACTGCTAAATATGTTTGGAATTCTTATTTATATTTAAATTGCATTCCTGTGGTGTTTTGACCAAAGGTATATTTTTACAGTGAAAATTGCCTTATTTTAAGAGGAATTCACTTCCATGTATGCCACCACTTCAGAAAAAACAAACATTAAACAAACCAGTGCTGATTCCCATTACTGGGGAGTTCATAAGAAGTAAAAAGAGGCAAATTAAAGAAATAATGTGTACATAAGTTGTTCTGCTTTGTTTTTTTCTTCCTTGGGTTTCAGATTCCATTTGAGAGTGAGTTTGATAATTTTCTTTTAAGAAAAAAGAGCTTAAGAACCAATTAAATATCTAGTTTGAGAACTTACTCCAGCCTGAGGAAATACAGCAATTTAAAGTTAATTCAAGTAACTTATTTAAAAGCGGATATTTGTCTCCCTAGGGAATGGACTTATTGTTTCTTCTTGGTTAGATTTAGTGTTTCTAAAGTCGGTATTCACCAAAATTTTAGAAACATTTATTAATTATTTTTTACAAAAAATACTGCTAAAGAGAATATTATTTCCCAGATTTAAAAGTGTCTATGCAATGACGTGACCACACAAAATCATATGATTCTAACTTAGAGGGGATGTTAGCAACAGGAGTGCAGAGGCCTCCCCTCATTAAAGGTGACCCACCTTTTGAATAACAGACTGAAAAGAGAATGAAAGAGTGTGGAGTATACAGTCTTTTATCTGCACAGGGCAATATATAAATACTCAGATGTGAGAATCAGTGACTTATTTATGAATAAGAATGAGCTTTCCCAAAGGAAAGCATGCCAAGTAATGATTTTATTGGCAGACAATTGATAGTACAGTTGTCCTAAGTAAGAAGAGATTAGTGGAAATTCTGCTTACAAGTCAACATTGTTCCTGAAAAAAATGCATTACATTTGGAGGCCTTGGGAAGAGAGTATTTTGCATTTAAAGTGATTCAGTCCTTGAGTGGAATAATAACAGGCTGATACCTAGAGCTGAGTAATGTTTGTTGTTTAATTTACTTTGGTCAGTCTGATTTTATTGAACACTTGATTCTCTGTTGACTACTGAGAAGTTCCTAAATTGTGATGACATACACTGAACTCTGTGGTAAAGACATGCAAACGGAACGGGTGAAGCACAATGTGCTAACACTGATTGACTTCAAATTTCAGACATGGCTTCATAGAAGACATAGCATCTCTTGTGGCTTGACAGATGAGCAGAGATTGACTGCTAAGGAAGGAAACAGGAGCGAGGGGGCTGAAGGGCACCTATTAATTGTCAAGTTTATAGAAAACATAATATAAGGATGTAGTTAGAAACATTAAAAAACCTAAGAAATTATTTTCTAGCTGGCCCACACACACACACACACACACACACACACACACACACATTGGTTCAAGATGGTAGGTTCATGACAAAAAAATTTTTTTCAAAATATGTGATCTTGATATTTAACATGTTAACTGGTTAACCAAGTGACGTATAACGTAGGAAGAGCTGAAATTTTAATTTGGGAGATATGAATCTACACACGATAATTGACATGAGATCTAATTAGGACTTTAAGAAAAGGGGAAAAATATAAACAAACTTTACTTTTACACAGATAAGGAGACTGTATAAAACAGTCATTATGCTCCTTCTTACATGAGCAGGTAGCATTTGGAACTGACAGAAATTTTTAAAATTGGGCTAATATAAAAATGTGAAATAATGTATTTTATTCAAAAGGGCATATATCTAATTTTCAGGTTTCACAAATGTTTCTATTAACTTCTAAATTAAACAGAATCAATTATTTCATTTTCTGCAAACCTGAACTATATAAAGATTTCCATCCATTTCCTCATATAATTCTCATAAAGGAGATATTCTGAATTAATGCAATGAAATATGTGATTTGGATATATTTTAAAATCAAACACATATATTTGAGAATCAGATGCATTGTCTTCTAATTCCACTTTAATCCATTCTGTCTACCTAAATATCAGACAAGTGGTTAGAAATCACAGAGGTCACAGCAATAAACTAATGAAAAAAAAGAAAGGAAAGTAATCAAATCCCAATTCTTGCACAGAACAATTCCTATAGGTAATTAGTTCCAGCAAACTGCTCTCCTGTTTCTTTACAGTCATTAGTCATAGCCTTGAATCTTCCAAATCCCTAAAATGTATGCAGTATTTTAGAAAAGGTTTTTAATACGCAACTCATCATATAATTAAATAAACTGGTCATGCTCATTGTATTATTTTGAACCATTCTCTGATAATTTGGAAAATAAGTCATAATCCTCACTTATACCTAAAAAAATCAATCCATTTTTAAATATGGCAAAATTGTAAAAACACATTATTTAATGGCAAGGTATTTTACTTCATGATACAAATATTGAGGGTGTCACCACTCTTGTCTTACATTTATATTTCTTTTACTTTTAATACAATCAGCTCTTGGTTGCATTTCAGTTGTTTGGTAACATTTGACATTCAGAAGCTTTGTGTTTATTTGATTTATTTTTTGGTAGGAGGACATAAATAATGTCAGTATAAATCAGATTCGTTTACTAAAAACAGACAATTCAGAAGATATTCCATAATTCTAGTGGCTCTGTATCTTTATTTATCCACAAATATAATTCACATAATCAACAAAAAACCTGTCAACATTCTTACGTGTACCATGTTAAATTATATAGTACACATTAAAATCAGCAATCTGTCATTATAATTAAGTTATATTTTATCACATATTTGAAATAAAATCAAATTCTCATCTCACATTCATCAGCTGTATCAGGATAGCTACACATGTATATTTATATATAAATATATGTAAATAAATCAGAAAACAAGAGACGTGCTTTTGAGCTAAAAAATACATGTATTAAGGAGTTTTCTGAACCTAGGTATGCTTTTCACTTTATGATATCATTCACTGAGAAAATGGTTTCCAGTTGTTTTATTTTCCTCCTCTATAATGCTTTAAAATAAGTGTTACTTTCTTTGAGCATACATTTTATGCTGTCCTCCAATAAAGTAGTTTTATAAAAACTTCCTTTATTCTTTTGGGGCACATAAACTAGCGTATTCATTTAACATTCTTTGACATCTATGTCTTTATTTGCACAACAGAAAAGCTAGAAAAATTCAGTTGATAGTGAAGTTGATTAGTACTGGATGGATTTAATACCACTGTATCTTCAATTGTTCTACTTTTGCTCCATAAAGATATTAGGAGAGATAAAATGGCTGAATAGGGGATAATACTGAAAATACAGAACACAGGAATTTTGTTAATTAAAATACATAATCAGAATTGAACCAAAGCAAAAATAGTCTAAGCCTAGCCTGGGTGAGTCTAGAAAATCTATGTCATGAGGAAATAATATCAAATATGGCATTGTCTGGAAGTATACAATGTCAGCTTAACATCTTTTGTTATTAATTTCACTTTAAAATTACTTTAAAATTTCTTTAATTTTACTTAGATTATGAGGAATATGACTATTAAAACATGGAATTAAAGGCCAATATTTAAGTCAATCTATGTGTCCCTTTGATTAATACTTTCCTAAGATTGCCTACTGTTATTTCCTGAAGATGCATACAAACACACCTACACACACACACACAATCTGTTCATTTTCATTTACTTGACTACCTTCTTAAAAAAATTTCTATTTGCGCCAACTTATACTCGGAATTAAATATAAAATAGTCCCTTAGTCTTAAGTTTCTTCTTTCACATTAAAGATTTAAACAAAGTAAAATAAGAACATTACTGTCACCATGTTCATGGTCTTTATGGCTAGTTTTAGGTAAATATTTGTGTATTTTGATTGTTTACAGTACTAATCTATCTTAAAAAATAGGAACTACTATCAGAGATATTTAAAAATACAAGCAGTTAGTAGTGCTTAAGAAAAATTGATTCAGTATCTAATGGATAGTTGATACGTGTCACAACACAGCATTTTATATACTGTTAAGCGAAACTGCAATACAATCTAAGTTTATTTTGGGAGTGTTTGCTGTATCATTGGATTTAATGAAATGTT
>NC_043705.1:131645679-131684637 GCF_006229205.1 Suricata suricatta | reverse complement strand
AAAAAAATACATGCAGACAATCTCTGATTTAAAGACGGTTTAATATACAATTTTTCAACTTTATGTTGGTGCAAAAGCCATATGCATTGAATGAAAACAGTACTTTGAATTGGGATCTTTTCTTGGGCTAGGGATATGTGGTCGATGTTCTCTACTGATGCTGGACAAGAGCAGAGAGCCAGTCATGTGACAATGAGGGGATATAACCCTAACAATCCTAACATTTCTAACTATTTTGTATTCATACAACGATTAATTTTTCCATTTTTAGTACAGTACACAATAAGTTACATAAGATACTCAAGACTTTATTACAAGACTTAGTGTTAGATAATTTTTCACAGCTGTAGTCTAGTATTCTGAGCATGTTCAAAGTAGGCTAGGTTAAACTATAATGTTTGGTCAGCTAGGTATATTAAATGCATTTCTGACTTATGATATTTTTAATTTACAACTGATTTATTGGACATAACCCCATTGCAAGTTTAAGAAGATATATTCCTTAAAGACTTAATATACATTTCTTAAATATAAGACAAGTACATCCATATTTCATAAACCAGTTGTGACCACATTTCTTACATTATCTTTTAAGCAAATATTTTAAAGCTAGTTACATTAGTTTTGTTAAATTTCACATTATCTCATCATGAGATGAATAAAATCTGAATCTTCATTGGGTTAAATATTTGCAATAATTAAGCATTTTAGTTTGATTCAAACTTGTAATAAATATAGTAGAGACAGAGATTGTAATAATTAAGACTTACATAAGAATTTACACTGATGTTTTATACAGTTCTAACGAAGACAATTCAAAGGAAAACAAAACGAGGATTTACTGGGGGATCTATGATTTTATTATATATGTCATCTTCTATGGGAACCAAATGTTATGACATCCTACTTTTGACTGTAGCATTTTTCATAAGGATTTACATTAATGCAAGTAAAAGTGATTTCTTAAATTTCAGATTATTAGCATAAAATTTTTCGTAGATTACAAATACCTAAGACTTAAGTGATACTTTGTACATAATACTACTGCATTCACTCTATTTAATCCTCAGAAGAACTCTTTGAGTTAGGTACTATCACTACACCATTTTACAGGTGGGAAGACTAGGGTTCAGTTAAGATACTTTTCCAAGGTCACAAAGCTCACAAGTGATAAGCATAGGATTTCACTCTGGGTCCTCTGGCTCCAAAGATATTGCCTTAAGTCAGTGCATAATGTGGCAAATTTGATGGTGAGATATTTCCTTTGTGCTGCGTGATGTCAAGAATCCAAATAAGGTAATGTAATAACAGACTGATGAATATTGTTAAATATAATGGTTTTGAGGTTTTCCCACAATCTATTAAACACTCATGTACTTTGATTTTAAATGATTTTATTTATTTATGTTTTCACTTATTAAGCTAATTATTTTCATCACATATGCAAGATTTTATACATTTCCCCTTTTAAGAATGGACTGTATATTTCTATCATTACCTAGGAATCCCCAAGCACTATTTGTATTGCAGAATATATTCTGATCCTGGTGAAATAGACTTGCATACAAATATTTAGTCACAAACGACAATCTTTATGATGTTAAGGGAATCAAGAGTAAATTTTATATGAAACAATATAAATATCTGTTGTGCAATTATCTCTAATTTTAGAGCCTCATGGTATTACAATGCTTTTTGTTAGCATGCAGAAACACCTTTTGTTTTCAGTTAAGGGTTTCTTTAAGGATGTAATGTGTTTTGTTTTTTTTAAATGGAAACTAAATCTCTCTTTACACTAAACGGGAACATATTGAAAGGATATAATACACTGAAAGATGGTTATGTTTATGATCCCTTCAAGTTTAAATAGTAAGCTTTATTTTTAACTAGCCCCATTGCTTCTCAGTCTTTTGGCTAAGATCAAGTGTATTTTTAACTAGCCTTGACCTAACATAAAATGGTTTTCTCTTATGATGCAAAATTTTAATAATATTGTCACTTATACTTTAAAAAGAGGGATAAAACAGACAAAAAGCATTCATTGGATGACATTCTACTCTTACAGTTTTATATTCACTGTCTGTGTAATAAAGAGAATGAGGGAAGGATGGAAAGACCATGTAAAAATACAAGTTTTTAAATCTAGTTCTTTACATATATAATAATTATTATATTTATATATAGTTGTATATATAACTATATATACTTTAACAACATGCATGTTAAAAGAAGTCAATTTATTTAGTAAAACCAACTGCTTTCTCTCTTAGATATATATACACAAGCTAAAATTTGAAAAGATGTAACAAAATATTAAAAGCAACATACATTAAAGTAACTTAATAATCCTGAAAGTCTGTTCTAGACTGAGGTCATAATTAGTTCTTACAACTATTTTATAGCAGCCTCAGAGAAATTATTTCACAGGCCCATATTTTGAGAGACCTTGAAACATGGTAATGGGTTACTAGGACAAAATGTGAAACATGGCTTAATGATCAGATCATTCAGGAGCGACTACAGAAACAATTCACAAATATGAGAAGAGCATAAGGACCTACCAAGCAATTCGATGTTTCTTTCAGGCTAGAGAATTTATAATTTAAAGAAAAATAAGCATTTTGTAAGTGATTGTCAGTAAAATAACATAACCTGCAATCCAGTTATACGATAGAGCAAAAGAAAAATAAAACCCAACAAAACAAGCAAAGATAAATGCCCTGTACCTCCTTTTTATCTAATAAAAATGCTTAAACTGGAGCCAATGTTGCTACATAGTACACGGTTAGACTTTTGAACAATTCCTGAGGTTACAGAACAATATAAACAGAAGTGCCAATTTTAGAGCAATAATTTTCTAAGTGTTTGGGAACGATCCAGTGTGGGTGTTATGAGATGGAAAAGAGTTGGAAAGTTTTCTGAAACATGTTTTCCCTATATCAATACTTAAGGTAGTAGAGATTAAAGTTAGGTCAAATTCTCCCCTTTCTACCATAGCAATCACACTTGTAATCAAAGGCACATTCTTTAAATAGAATGGAATTAAAAACCTGCAAAACTTTATTTTTAATGACATATCATTCAATCCAAAAGATGGACATTAAGGAATGGTTTCAGTATTCCATCCAAGGTATCAAAAATGATTTAATTAATATTTTGGACAGAAAATAAAAAACATAGAAATGGAAACAGTACTGCCTTACAAAGAAGTACCTACTAGGGGCTCCTGGGTGGCTCAGTCAGTTAAGTCTCCGACTTCAGCTCAGGTCATGATCTCATATTCGTGGGTTTGAGCCCCATGTCAGGCTCTGTGCTGACAGCTAGCTCAGAGCCTGGAGCCTGCTTTTGGTTCTGTGTCTCCTTCTCTCTCTGCCCCTCCCCCTCTCATGCTCTGTCTCTCTCTGAATCAAACATAAACAAAACTAAAAAATTTTTTAAAGAAAAAAATTAAAAAAGGATCTACTAAACAAGAAAGCAAAAGTTATTACATATGTTTAGATGGATTTCAACCGCTTACTTGAAAATACTTTACTGTCTTCAGAGCTACTATATGCAGTGCTATCAAAATAAGTGGTAATTAAGCTTTGATTTTCTATATGTACAAAGGCAATGTGCTAAAGAAGTGCTTCACTTACGCTTTTCAGTTGAACATATTTTCTTCTTGAAATTTCTAGAAAACTTTTAATATGAGGGAATTTAGTTTCACTGAATTAAAATCAGAATTGAAAGGATAAATTAAAGTTATTGAGAATATATGCATTTTGTTTATTTATATAAAACCTTAAAGGGAAAGTGATGCTTGTCAACAAAATTAGATGGTGATATTGTAACCTTGAGTCAGACACCACATTTTAAAAATATTGCCTCATGACAGTGAAATCCTTTTTCTTAGATTTTGCAAAGGTGTAGCTTGTACTTCAAATTCCACAAAAATAACCATTTAATGAGCAGCTACTCTTTAACAAGCACCTCTTCTAGAAATAGAAACACTAATAATGTACAAAAAGGTCACGATCTGTTTTTATCCCTCTTTTGGTTTGAGATGTAAACTTGCAATTACAAACATTTAGAAAGCAATGCTTACGGTTTCCAGACATAATATAAACATGTACGTGATACAGAATTAGGGAGAAGGAAGGAGAGTTTCTAACTCTTCAGAAAATTCAAGTAAGGATTGATTAAAATGGTGATACCTACTAACTGATTGTTGTAATGTTAGTGTGCTTGTTTAAGAAGAAGGAAAAAGAATTCTCCAGGATTCGCAAAGGGGGAAAAAAAGTGTAGGTACAAAGCATAAAATGGGTATTTATATGAAAAAATTAGTTGTGAAAATCATGAATGATGAAAAATACCTTGCATATAATATTCAGGAAATTGAGTCATTTTTGGAAGTATTGAATACATTAAATAGGGAAAAATGGGTAGAATAGATGATACATTTTTAATAGATTCATTTTGGAGCCAGTAACCTGTAAGGATGAGATTAAAATATAAGAAGACATTTTATTGATGTTAAATCAAAGATTATATACAATATTAAAGGTAAGTTAAAGATTATATTAAAGCCTATATTAAGGCAATCTAGACTTACATAAAAGTGTTGAATCACTTAAAGCTAATGAATTTGTTTGTTTTGTTTTGTTTTTTCTCAATACTAAATATTTTATTTTGCTTACATAGTTTCTGAGACAAATTCTTATCATTGCTCCTAAATAGGTAAGGTGTCTGTTTTTCTCCTCTGAATTATTTCAAGATTTTTTCTATAATTTTGATTGTAACTTGAAAAATAATATGGAAAGGTATAGGTTTTATGTTTGTTTGTTTGTTTGTTTTGACACTTATCCTTCTTGGTGTTCTCCAAGCTTCCTGTATTTGTGGTTTGGGGTCTAACATCAATTTGGGGGAATTCTCAGCCACATTGTTCAAATATGTCTTCTGTTTTTTCTCATTCAGAAAGTCCCATCACATATATGTTACACCTTTTGTAATTGTCTCACAACTCTTATATATCATGTTCTTTTTTTTCAGTCTTTTTTCTTTTTGCTCAACAGAGAGAAGTTCAGAGATTTCCTCAGTTGTAACCAGTCTAAAATATTACCATCAAAGACTTTCATTTCTATTATATTGTTTTTGATGTCCAGCATTCACTTTGGATCTTAGGATTGCCATTTCTCTGCCTATATTGCCCATCTGTTCTTGCATGCTGTTTGCTTGATCCATTAGAGCCCTTAGCACATTAATCTAATTACTGTAAATTCCTGGTTTGGTTATACCAATATCCCTGCAATATCTAAGTCTGGTTCTGATGCTTTCTCTGTGCTTTTTGCCTTTGGTATGTTTTGTAATTTTCTCTTGATACTCTGATATGATGTACCAGGTAAAGGAACTGCTGTAAATAGACCTTTAGCAATGTCGTAGTAATGTGTGGGGAATGGAGAAACATTCTTTACTCCTACAACAGGAGTGAGTGCCTCTGGATTTTGTACTTCACCAGTGCATCTCAGGATTACATCCCACCCCTGGAAGCCCCCCACCCCCACCCCACAAACAACTTATTTGGGACAATTGTGGACTGGAGTCATTTATTTGTCTTCTTTCATATGGAAAGCCGAAAAAGCCAAGGGTGAGCATTTCCCTATCCCTGGGACAATTAGGTTGACTACCTAATACCGGCAGGTTAAACTCTGGTGAAATGGTTCCTCCTGAAAGGAAACCTGTTCAGAAGACTACTGTGTCTTATTTCAGAATGGTTTCTTTCTCCTCCCTCTACCAGAAGCACGAAAGGATTTTTCTCCAATATTGGCTTTGAGACCTACACACGGAGTTCCACAAGGTAAATCTCACCAGTGTGTGTCCCTCTCCATGACTAGGTTTTTATCTAGATGATTGTTTTTCCTGAAATTTTTATCTCTCTTGCTTGTTTACACTGAGACTCCAGCAGTTAATGAATTGGGATTCAGGTTTTCCTACCTTGGCAGTGATTCTCCTGGAAGTCTCTGCCAGTGAATTTCTGTTCTAGTGAAGTATAATTCTCTGCATCCGTCTGTTTGTCTTTCTGATTTGGGAGGGTGGGGGGCAATGGTTTACCTTAAGACATACTTTCTCTTACAGAGCTAAGAAGAGCTGTTGATTATTCAGTTTGCTTAGTTTTATACTTGTTGTCGGGACAGAGTGGTGACTTTGAAGCTCCTTGTATGAGGAACCAGAAACGGGAAGTCTGGGAGTTTGTTTTATCCCTGCAAGTGCCCCTTTGAGAGATAAATCTGATTAAATGACTCCATGCACTAGATGTCGTAGGAGAGCCTAGTCTTCTGACAACCAGAGGGAAGCTAGTGAATTTGAGAAGTGATTCATTACACAGGCTTATTGTGGCAAAAACTAATACATTAAGTAACAGGAAGTAGATTCTGTTTTCATTTTCACATACTCACACACAAGCAATAATAGCCAAAAGAAACCTTGGTAAACAGTATCTCAAAAACTAGGGATAGATCTAAAGGAATGGATAAAAATACAGTAGTCTTTATGTGACGGAGGAAGATAAAATGGGTAAATATAAAAGCAATCAAGGAATTATGAAGCTGAAGGGATGTTGGGGCTAACTCATTTCACCTTTTTAATTTCTCACAGATGGGAATAAATAACATGAGTTATTTGTTCCAAATATTTCTATTTAAAGTCTTACCTGAACTTGTCACATATGTTATCTGACTTTTATCTAAGCAACTATTTTAATATATTTCAGTTTCTCTTAAAAGTAATCCCAGTATTACTTAATTATTTTTCTTATATGCAGGCTTATCTTAGGGAGTTAGGATTAGTTGAAGCATAGTGTCATTTTAGTCTAGTTTTATTTTTAATAAATGATGATACAACTATTAAACCAAGCCAAGGGTGCCATGCCAATGAAAATAAGATTGTTCCAATAAATCTCTACTATTATTTATGGTTGAAAACTTAGATTAAAATTTTAGTTATAGAGAAAGACAACTTTGAGAGAGTAGATACCGTTTGTTTATTCTAAAAAATTAAAGGAAGGAATGAAACATGATATTCACCAATCAGAAAAACATCCTACTCTCCCAAGCATATAATTTAAAATTTATTCAAATTTAAGTGATACAGTGATTTAATAGGCCATGATTATATTTTAGATATTTATCATATTGAAATGAGTTTCGGAAACAACCACCAGAAAAAGTCAAACCAACCCATCTCATGAGTATTCTGACATGCAAACAAAAAGTGCTCATAATTTTAGAACATCTAAATGATAGTATCAACTCTGTGGCTACTCATTTCGGCAGAAAAGTGTGAAGTTAAAATCACCAGTGATTCTGAACTATAAAAACAGAACATGACTTCACCATTGACTTTGTTCATGAGATCAAAATGATTGGTGGGATTTTATGATATATCTAAAATATTTTAAATAGTGTTACTTTTCTATTCTATCAAATGTTGACAACCAGAAATTCTTAAATTGCATTAAGATAAAAGGTCATAAAGAATAAGGTCTCTCTCTCCCTCACTCCCTTTCTCATCTTTCTCTTCTTTCTTTCCTTCCCAATACTCACATGTGTCTTTTCCTAAATGTAAGTACTTCCATAGGATATCTTCTTTATTATTAACCAATATGTACTTGACCAAATTATTCTTTTTCATCGTATCCTTTTATCCTTCATTCTATTAGTAAATTGTATTTATTTTCTTGATCCTGGGTTATTCTGATTAAGATGTAGCTTTGAGTTTATTAATTTATTGACAGAAAGAAGAGACAGCAGGGACAGGGCAGAGGGAGGAAGAGAAAGAATTCTAAGCAAGCTCTGTGCAGATAGCACCATTGACTCTGTGTTGATAGCACAAGATGGGGCTAAAACTTACAAATTTTGATATCATGATCTAGCTGAAATCAAGAGTCAGATGCTTAAATGACTGAGTCACCCAGGTGCACCTGATTAATATTGTTGACTTAATTTTATATATCTATTCCAGTAACTGATCTAATTTTTACCCTCCATCCTGGATGTCAAGAATTCCCATTGGCATACATAGCACATATTATTAATCAAGAGAATAATCATCGATAAAACCCAACAGTCATTAAGCAGAAAACAAACAAACAAACAAAAAAAGATCTACACATATACAATCAACTAAATAGAAATGATGACTAGATAATATTTACATATGTCAGCCTAGCCTTGGTTCCAATAATTGTAGGTGCTTTATTCTTATATCTAGCTATTGCCACTTCATAGTCATCTAAAAGTCAGAATCATTTTGAGGCGCCAAAAACAAAACAAAGCAAAAAAAATATTGACTTTTATCTGTTCCTCTCTACTCTTCCCCTTTCTGTCCCTTCTGAAACAACTGAGTTCAAAAACTACTATTTGTAGTTGAGAAAGGTAGGTAGATATCTGCATGATGCAGAATAGGGAAGGTTTCCATTAGCTTAGTGGGAGTTTAGAGGACAAGCTAAGTGAGAAGAACTTCTACATGGAAGACTGATTCAGTGGATGAGATGTTCAAGGTCACAGAGGGAAAAGGGGGTGTCACTGAGGTGGAAAAGACAAAGGTAGGGATGTTGGGACATGAATGGGGCCATCATGGAGTTTGCAGAAAGTAGATTTAAGGTGTTGCCTATAAGAGGAGATGGTGACATATATCAGGATTGATCAAATAAGCCAAATCATGAACATATATGATTGCTTTTCTGATAATTTTCACATTTCCAATTGGTCAAATTTACTTTTTATTTCTAAACATCCTGCAGCCATATCTCTGCTTCTGCCTGGTTGAATAATCTTGGCTGCCATTAGGGTCTTCTTTCTTCACTTCTTGTAAGGAAATAAATTCTACCCAAACTTGCTTTCTTAGATGTTAACACCCATTTTATATTGTGCAAGATCCTCTCCCAGAAACAATGCACCTGTATATTAGGAGGAGGAAGGGTCACTTACTGCTCTCCCACAAAAATAGCCCTCTGGTAGTTTTCAAGTAGATCATATCCCACTCACAGAACTGCTGAGCAAGAGCAAACATGTCACAGAGTACTATATCAGTATATCAATGCTGAGAAATTAAAGCAACCACCATAAAGGAAAAATTTGAGAGCTAAAACTTCCAGTTAAAAATGGCCTCTCAATACTTTCAGTAGAATAGAATAATAACCTTTTAAAAGCCCTTCGCAATAAGCTGCTATGCAGCATTGCACAAACTCAAGCTATGCAGACTCAGGGTCACGGCTTTCATCTTACCATCCATCTCATCTTTATCACTTTATTGACTTTCTTCTTTCAAATGTCTTAAATATTGAATTCCAATTTCCTCCTTAAAGATGAATTTCTCATAAAGATGTGCAAACAGTTACACAATGGTGGTTTGGAAAGAATTCATTATCGTCCATTATTAAATTCACAATGTGGGTACAAACACTTTGGGATCAGCCAAGAAGGTCTATTAAGTTGCTGTCTTAGTTCCTAGTGGGAAGTTTCTAAATACAAGTTATATTTTTGGGAAGCATGTTTGGGTCTGATATCACTAAAATATTCCCACTATTTTCTTACAATATCTTTGTAGCATATCATGCATATATGAATGAATTGTGCAGGATACATAATGCTCACATCAGAAAACAGAGGATTGGATGGCTGTGAGAAGGAAAAAATGCAAGTAGGTACATTTTCTTTCAATTTTAAAAAAGTCTGTGTTCAGCTCTATTGAAAATGTGCATTACATAGTGCATAACATTTATGCTGAAATCAGGGATGAGTAATGTAAGAACAAAGATTGAGTTTTGACAGAAGATTTTGCATTTATTACCTCTTTCTAAAGAAAGGTAATGAGGCAAGAAATAGTCACAAATAATAAGAAGCAGTTGAATACACAACAATCTCCACTATCTTCTAAACTTTCAACCTCAATAGAGAAATATGCAGTTCTTTCAATTTTGTGTAAATATATGTAAAGCAGTCTCTATTTATTGAAGACTCTAATATGACCTTCAAATGCCAGACTTTTCTGTAACTTCAGATAATTAATATAATGTGAGCTTTTACTTACCACTTGATGTTAATTCATACTCAGCTCTCATAAATGACTTATTCATTCTTAGATTTACTTAAAATCTAGTCTCTTTTATTCAGAAACTACATTGTAATGATCTGATGGGAAATTCAATCCTAGTCATGATTAAAACTATCTACTTAAGGATTGTACAACAATACTGGATTCTGATAAATATCTCCAAAGTATTTTGATGTTTCTCCAATCATGGTGATCAGTCTCTATCAATTACCATCAAGAAACACATTGGCCCATCTGGAAAGTTCCCATCAGGTTCTGGAAATCTTCTATTTGGGGGCAATTCAAGGGACAAGGGAAACTTTGATGATGCTAGGGAACACCTAGGGTTCTGTTATCTATATAGTCACTGTTTCATAGAAAGACAGGCAGGCCTGTAACACTTTCCCCATTCCTCCATCCCTAATCCAGCCTCCTACATTCTATTTGTTATACTTGAAATTTTCAAAAGGTAGCAACTGGTAATCTAATCAAGCTCATTTGCTTTGTATGTGGCAAATGTCCCCGGAGTGAAGATTATGAAGTCTGCAAACTGCTTGGGATAGAAGTGGAATAATAGGGAGAAAGAAAAACAAAATACATCACTCAACAAATTAGATTAACTTAATAAAAAATCTGGTAGTACACAGGAGAATTTTCATTACTTGAACAACAATATCAATGGTTATGTGAATTTCCTACAAAAACAAAAGTACAAGATTGTAATTAAAGAAATGAACAAGTATGTTATTTTTCATAGAAGAAATTTAAAAATTCATTAATGCTGCAGAAGACAGTGCATATAATTGCTTCTATATTTTTTCTTAAATCAATCCTTAGACAATGGCAATAATTGAAAGAGTTAAGTGGGGTGAGAAATACGCAATCACAAAATATTCTTAGTAATGTTTCTGTCATGAATATGATTGAGCAAAGCCAATCTTTAGGGGAAAAATAGGAAATAGACATAGTTTCAGTGAACCTAGTTTTATTCATTATTTAATAAATTATTCTAAAAACAAGATTTCAGAAAGTAAAATTAACTGATCTTAAGACAATTTAAAGGTTAAAAATGTAGACCACAAAGGTCTTACATTCTTGTGGGAGAACACAGATATTGAATACATGGTGGATAAGGGAGACTCTGAGTGAAAGGCACATTCCTAAGAAAGGAAAGGGAAAGCCTAGTGATTCCTGTAATTGAGGGTATTTGGGAGACAGGTGTTATGTATCCAGGGTGGCTAGGAAAAACTATTTTGAAAGGAAACCTTTGACCTATGACCTGCTTGGTGAGAAAGTGCCATCTATGTAGACCTGGGTTAACTGAATAATTAAATGTGACAACTGTGTAGGAAGGAAATGTAAAAGGTCATAAGTCCCATTAAGGACACACACTTACTCATTATTAGTCATAAATACATCATGTATTTATGTTATGTAAGAAAGTGTTACGTAACATGTAATTATGTAATATTTACATATTATGTAATATACATATTATATAATAAGAATATGATATTCTTACAAAACAAAAACTAGTAAGATCCCGTTGAGACATAGAAGAGAATAAAAAATAAGTTTGGTGGAAAAAATGCTAAATATTTCCTAAAGCTTTGTGATAATTCATTCTTACTCAAATGTAATTATAATTTTCTGAAATTTTCAAATTTTATATTATAATTTTAACAGAAAATTTCTTTTCTGCTCCTCCTCATTACTCCTAGAATTTTCTCTTGCTCTTTTTGTCTTTTTTCTTCCTTTTCAACTTTTGAGAATATTGTATTAACAATGTGATATATATTGTGTTAATAGTATAAACATATGCAACCACTTTAGTCAATATGCTTCTTTCCTAGCTCCAGATGCATTTAATCTGTCCCAAAGGAAAAGGGAAACAGCATTTCATAAACAATTATATTTGAGCATTTTTTAAAATCATAAAATATCTGATATAATTGATTTAAAGTGATTAAAATATATTGTGAGTAGTAACTATGTTCTAATATAACAGCTAGTTTTAGACACTTATGTTAACACACTTAGACTTCTTATTGATCTAAACATTGGTTTGTTTATGAAATCATCAACCCTAAGTGTTACGTTAGAGTCCACTTCATTCAATGTACGAAGCAATACATAATCCTTGGCTAATCTAGCAATTTCCTCTACTTTACAATTAACTCACTGTATGCAGTTCTGGTGATTTAATCTAAGATTCATATTCTTTATCTTCTACCTTCTTCTATAATGCTCAGATTCTAGTGAATGAGAGCATAGGAGATTCTCTGCATCAGTTATTTCTTTTACTTTTTTGGGGCAAGTAGACTCTTAGATAATCCTACTGATCTCTGCCTCTTACTACTCATGCCCTTGTGTAATCCTGTCTTTGAGCATGGGTGATGCATTTGACTTGTTTGTCCCAAAAATACATGTCAAATGTGATGATTTGCCACTCTATGTTTCATCATGTTATAAAAATGACAACTTGTTTAGCAGAATATTGCTATTGGCTTCTTGGCTCACATGCTCTCATGAAGCAAGCGGCCATAGTGCAGTGTCACATGGGGGAAACTGAGGCAGCCTCCTTCCAGCAGGTGGCTAGGGATTAAGAGCGGCCTCCAGCTGACAGCCCTTGGAAGCTGAAGCCCTCAAGCCAAAAACCCACAAAGAACTGAAGTTAGCCAACAGCAATATGGGCTTACAAGCAGATTCTTTCCCAATTGAGCCTCAAATGAGAACCACAGGCAAAACCCTCAATGCAAACTTATGAAAAACCCCGAAGCAGTGGGCCAGGTAAACTGGGTTTCTACCACTGACTCAAAGAAATTGTGAGATAATAAATATGGATTGCTTTTAGCTGCTAAGCTTTCTGGAATGTGTTATGCAGCAATAAATAACTAATGTATTTCTGAACATAGTTCCTTACCTCTGTTCAGACAAGTTTCATAAATGTCCTTGATTTTGTGTTGGTTGTGTATACACAAACCTCCTTAACACTCTTCCTCAGTTTCAGCCCTATTCCTTTTAGATTACTGATGGGTAAATCTTTAAGACAGGAAGCAATCTTAACCCAAAGTTTTGTTATTTCAAGCATATCAATCCTACAACAAGGCAGTCTTCTTAAATGCTTAATGAGTAATGGGGTCCTCAAATTTTTAAAACTGTAGAACAGCCACTACTGATATTGGAGGCAAATATCCTTGCTGTTAGGGCTGTCCCCCACATACAGATATGTGCATACATAAGTATGTGGAAATAATATATAATACTGACATATAAAATGTATATCATATATAATACATACATGTATTTGTATATATGTATACACAAACATGATTTGTGCATGTGTATTTTATACATGCACACATACATATTTATATACCTACATTTATATGTATGTTTATATCTAATTCTACCTAGATAAAATTATCCATTAATGATAAATGTATGCTAAAATTATGCTGCATTAAATATGAAAACCATAGCCATGATTATTTTCTTAAAATTATTTGGCATTGCAAATGCTAACAAAAGTCACTATCACTGGACATTTTGTCATCCATGCCCACACAGAAAATTATGTTTCTATTTTAAGTCTGACATATGGTACTAGCCTTTGTGTGACAATCTTGCTCGCATTCAGCATTTGTGACACCAGATTGCCGCTTTCTCTGGAATGTGAGATGACGGGAATAGTAATTTTGAATTAAATATAAGTCAGTGGACTGTCAATCCTGTGTAGGCCTTCTATTCACCTGCTTAAAAGTCCAGATGTCAATGCCATGATGTTTAATCCTTTTTTGTAGACTAGGATGGAAACTATTTTTTATTTTTCCTTTCCTTTCTCTCCTTTTCAAATATTAATAACTCTATGGAAGCACAGAGGCTATAATTCATGGAGTGTTTCAGCAAAGAGCTCTGTCATTTTTAAGATTCTAAAATACCTTTTTTCCCCATTTTAAAGCTGAAGTAGGTATGTGTATGATTTGGCCCTTCCTTTCTGATTCAAAATATTAAAACAAAGTAATGCTTAATCGTAAATGTATGTGGTGTGTGTGTGTGTATGCACGCATGCGTGCATGAATGGTTTTTGTTCAGATTTTAAGTATGAGAATTTGAGAAAAGCAGAAAAGCTCTTTGGTGGGATATTGCAAACATACGCTTTATATTTTCGACCTGAGATATCAAAATGAAAGATTTTTCAGTAAACTTCAGGATTCTCAAAATAACTATCTTAAAAGCAGGAAGAACAATCAGAAGTCTATAAAGCTGGCGTGTGTTTCTATGAAGCTTTGGGTGGAAAATTTTCCCAAAAAATTTTAATGAAATTTTCAAAGGTTGAAAACTCATACAATAAGCATTCATATTATCCTTCAGCTACATCAAATAATTTTAACAATTTTCTGCGTACAGTTAATTATTTTTATTTATCTACACATCATTTGTTTCACTATACCATCTGAAAATAAATAATAGCTTGCCAGAGGGGAGGGAGTGGGGGGATGCACAAATGGGGGAAAGGGAGTGAGGGATGCAAGCTTCCAGTAATGGAATGAACAAGTCACAGACATAAATGGTACAGAATTGGGAATACAGACAATGGTATTGTAATAGCGTTTCATGGTGACAGATGGTAACTAATCTGTGGTGAGCAGAGCATAATATATAAAGTTGTTGAATCATTATGTTGTATACCTGAAACTAATATAGTATCATGTATCAACTCATTTCCAAAGAATAAAAAAATAATAAAGAAACTGTACATAACCACAGTTAAAAATAAGAGTTTGCCAAAAAATATTTTAGCACATCCTAAGCAAAAACAATTTTGCATATAACTTATTAATCATATATAACACCTATTTAAAAAATTCCATACTGTCATATCCATATGATATTTAATATCCATATAATGTCCATATAATGTTTTAATTTCCTTTATACCAACAGAATTCTCTTAAATAATTTTATTTTTTGCTGCATTAAGATCTACACATTATGTTAAGATTTACACATTATGTTTAGTGATTTTGTCCTAATCTAATGAACCATCACTGAAAAATTTCAACTGCCAATTCTTCAAAATAACTATCAAAATGTCACTTGTTAAACCAAACATAGTTTGTTAGGTTTATTGCAGTAATAAGCCAATTGATAGATTTTGGTGTTGTTTTAAAAAGCAAAAATTTGGGGAGGTTATTTATTGGGTTTTTAGGACCTCATTGAAAAATCAAGTTATTGGATGGGAGTTATCAGTTTATGACATGAATGCTTTATTTTTGATTGAAGAATAAATAACATACTATATTCTATTAGTTTTAGGTGTGTAACATAGTAAACACTATTTATATATATTACAAAATGGTCAGCACAATCAATAAATCAAGTTATCATATCTCACCATAAAAAGTTGTTATCATATTATTTAAACTGTGTTCCATAAATTGTACCTTACATCCCTGTGTCTTATTTATTTTATAACTGAAAGGTTCTATCTCTTAATCCCCTTTACCTATTTCACCCATCTCCCTGCCTGCTTTTCCTCTTGCAACGATCAGTTTGTTCTCTGTGTCTGAGTCTATTTCTGTTTTATTATTTGTTTAGTTTTGTTTAGATTACACATATAAGTGAAGCCATATGGTATTTTTGTCTTTTCTGTCAGACTTATTTTACTTAGCAGGACACCCTCTAAGTCCATCCATGTTGTCACAAATGGCAAGATTTCATTCTTTTTTTCATGCCTAATGTTTTCTTTTATATCTCTGGGGAGGGGGGGACCTGTGTACACACACACACACACACACACACACACACACACACACACACACCTTTATCCATTCATTTGTTGATAGACTTTTGGGTTGTTTGCAGACTTGGGCTACTATAAATAATGCTGCAAAGAGCATAGAGGTATATATATATTTCAAATTACAAATTAGTGTTTTTCTTTTCTTCAGTTAAATATCTAGAGTTGGAATTGCTGAATTCTATGGCAGTCCTATTTTTAATATTTTGAGGAATATTCATATATTCATATGTTACCATAGTGGCTGCACCAATTTATATTTCCACCAACAGTACGCAAATCTTCTCTTTTCTCCACATCCACCAACACTTGTTATGTCTTATCTTTGTTAATAATAGCCATTCTGACAGGTATTAGGTGATATCTCACTGTAGTTTCAATTTACACATACCCGGACTGGTTAGATACAATGCTGTGAGGGTCTTGACGTGAATCTTGGGGAGCAAATTGTTAGGTAAAAACTGAGCTGGTTTAATGGGTTCACAGTCCTATATTCCAAGAGCTAGTATTAAATACAGCTGTCATTTTTCTCCTTCTGTTTTTATTGTCTGGACCTAAATTCTTCCTAGGAAATGTTTTCACCGAACTTTTTTTTTATTATTATACATATTTTCAAGCATGTAAAAACATGGAATGGTGCAATTATCACTCATGGCTCACCATATATGTTCAGTTTTAAATGTTGTTATATTTATATATTTCTACAACCTCTCCATGTCCCAAGAAAAGCACATCTCAATATATCACGAAGCTAATATCACATCTAAGAAATCAACATAACCGGTACTATCATTATTATTCAGGATTAAGTCACACTTTTTCAAAAATGAATCTAAAGCTTTCTTATTTGCTCCCTAAGGAGGATCTGATTTTAGTTCTTACATCCGCAGTCGTTCACCTTGTATTCTTTTATTCTAAAACATCCTCTCAACTTGCATACACAATTTTCTTTAGTTAAGTGCTAACTCTGGGGAATCATTTGAACACAACCCTATGTACTGATATTTACATGTAATTCCATATAAATATTAATTTCTTCTAAGACTATTTCTAGAATAAGTGTTAAAAATGTTATTTTGAATGTAGATAGCATTATTGGAACTCTGAGGGGTCATTTGAGACTGTCAAAACCAGAAATTAATTGGTAACAAAAATAATTAAGATCATTAATGCAGAGTTTACATTGTAATTTGTCTTTCTTAGGAGCACATGTTTTACCAAACTTATTCCAACAATTAATATTTTCTTTAATGGAATTATATTTCATATCCTAGGTGTCTGTAAAACCCCCTAAAAACTGTCTGGCATATATTTAATTTCTTGAGGAAATATACCCATCAGAAATGTTCTACAATATAGTTCTATGACTGCAAGGGTTTATAAGGCTATCCCTGTAATTTCCAAGCAAATTTAAATAATCTATAATACCTAATAGTTGTTTATTAAATGTCTAAGGCAGAGGGGTCAAACAGAGGGGTCTGATGATCTGGTCTGAGAAAAGTTTCCATCCCCTTCTGCAGGAGTAGGAATTTATTTGCTTATTTATTTTCTTTTCTGGTCCACCTGATCCACTATGTCTTCACCAGTATCTGGGAATACAGAGTTTACTGGTCTTCACCCAGCAGTCTCTTCTATTTTTCTTTTACTCTTCTCCCCCTCCTCCCCCTCACCCCCTCCTCCTCCTCCTCCTCCTCTTCCTGCTCCTGCTCCTCCTCCTCCTCCTTCATCTTTTATTTTTCCTCAGTACAGGAGAAAAGGATCAGGGGATGGAACTCTGGCTGTACACTTATTATTCTTGGGCCACTGGTGGAGGCTTCCTTTGCTTCCAATTGTTCTTAGGCCCAGTGGGAGTCTTCAGAGATGAGGCCTAAAAGTTGGTGCAGACGTTTTGGGTGTGCAGTACCCACGGCTTGGCTTGTGCATCGCCAGCGCTCTCCTCTCGGCATCTAGCAGTTCTGTAGAAAGCTACATCCAAGCTGAAACATCATACCTCATCATATGGCCGACCACCTTCCTTTCAGACCACTGGCCTTGAAGTCGCCCCTTCAGTGGGATTTCAGGTTCATTGATAACTGTGAACTCCGCTCTCTTCTGGGTTGGAGAAAAGTTATAATTAGGGATGACCACTTTTCAGTGTTTGTTAGTGTGGAATATTTTTTTTTCTAGATTTCTGTATTCTAAGCAGTAGCTGGAAGCTGTGTTTTAATTGTGCTGTTTGCCTTCTGAGTAATGATAGTCATGTTTGTTTGCTTTAATACAGTCTCAATACAAATCATTTAGAAGCAGTATGGATTTGAAATAATATCCAAATTTGATATCTTACTTTGTCATTTGTCATTTTCTTGAACTGTGTCCTCCAAAGAGCAGAAGTTTTAACTTTCAGTAGAGTTTTGTTTTCTCCATAGTGTTTGCTTTTTATAACCGATCTAAGAAAATTTTGCTTACTTCCAAGTAAACAAAGTCTGCATCCTACTACTTCTAGAATTTTTGTAACTTTACCTTTAATATTTAGCTTCATTTTCCATTTGAATAATTTTATTTATGAGGTAAGTATGAATATTTATATATATTCGGTCATCTCAGTACCATTTGTTGAAATAACCATCAGTCTCCATTAAATTCCTTTGATAAATCAATTTGCCATTGTATTAGTTTCCTGGGGCTGTGGAAACAGTACCACAAACTGGAGAACTTAAACAACAGAAATCTATTGCTTCTCAGTTCTAGGGGAAATAAGTCTGAAATCATTGGTTCTTTCTAAATGCTATGGGAGAGAATCTGTTCCAAGCTTCTGGTAGCTTCTGGTAGCCTCAGGCATTCTCCTTGTGTCTTAACCACTGTTTCCCCTCTATGTGTGTCCACGCCGGTGTCTATGTTACCTCTGTTTAATATTGGATTAGGACCTGTCATCTTACCTTGATTATCTGTAAAGAGCATATTTCAAAATAAGATCACATTCTCTGGTACTAGGGGCTAGAACTTTTATATCTTTGGGGGATATACAATTCAACTTTTAGCAACAGATGTGTGGGTTTATTTTTGGACTCCTTGTTCAGTTTGACTTATCCATATATTTATCAGCACAATAGTTTTATTTCTATAACTTCTCAATAAGTGCTGATATGTAGACATACATTTCAGAATGATATGGTCAAATTCTTCTCATGTATACATACACTCACAACCCTACTGGATTATTATTATGATTGTATTTAGAGTGCAGATCAATCGGGGAGAATTGGTATGTTCATAACATATTTTCCAATCTGTGAGCCTATTGTATCTCTGCATTTATTTGGATTTTCTTGAATTTCTCTGAAAGTTCTGTATTGTCCAATATACATGTTGTGGTGGTTTTAACATAAATAAATAAAATCTAAATACATTTTTTGAATTCCATGTTTATGAATAGGAGCAGTTGTTTTGAATGCCATTTCTTTCCATTTGTTTTATAGATTTTGTGCAAGCCCAATCAAAGTCCAGGAAGTTGTTTTATGGATATTGTCAACTGATTCTAAAGTTTATGTGAAATAGGCAAAAGATTCAAAATAGCCAGTAAGATACCAGAAAACAAAGTTGGAGGACTGACATCACCTGACATCAAGAGTTTGTTTAATCGAGACTGGTGATAGTGGCAAGATAATAGCCAAATAAATCAAGGGAACTGAAAAGAGAACCCCAAAGTAGATGCGCATGAATATGGTCAGGTGATTTTTGACAAAGAAGCAAAGCGGATTCAATGGATAAAGAGAGTATATTCAAATATCATGCTGGAACTATCAGACACCTACATTTAAAAAAATGAATCTGGATGCCAAGTGACTTTAGGTTTGATGAAAAGTTTTTAGTAACACCAAAAGCACAATCTATGAAAGACAAAGGCATAACTTAGGACTAATTGAAATTCAAATTGTCTACTCTGCAAAAAGATACTGTTAATGAAATTCAAAGAGAAGCTCCTTAGTGAGAGAAAATATTTGTAAAACATGTATCTGATAAAGGAGTGATATCCAAAATATATAAAGAATATTTATATTTCAACAATAAGGAAAAAATAAAAATGGACAAATGATATGAATAGATATCACACCAAAAATATATACAAATGGTAAATAAACATACAAAAATAGACTCGACATTATACATCATTAAGGAATTACGAATTAAGACAACAATGAGCTACCACTGTGCATGAAGTAGAATGACTAAAATATAAAAAATCTAATAATATCAAATGCATGTGAAGATGAAGAGCATCTACTGAAAGCAGCCAAGATGTGTTTTAATAGGTAAATGGTTAGCCTGTGGCACATCCAGATAATGAAATATCATTCAGTGATAAAATTAAACGAGCCACCAAGCCACTAAAAGATGTGAGGGGATATTGAAGACATATTACTAAGAAATTAGTCTAAGCATTACATACAGTATGATTCCAACTGTAACATATTCTTGAAAAGGCAACAGTATAGAGACAAAAAAGATCATTGGTTGCTAAGTAGTCAGAAGAGTGGTAGAGAAGGATGAACATGTGAAGCTCAGAGGATCGCTAACGCTGTGTAACTACTCTGCACAGTTCCTTCACGTGGATACATGATATGCATTTATGAAAACTCATAGAAATGTAAAACAAAAATAAACCCTACTGTAAACTATGGGATTTGGTTAATTATAATGTATTAATATCAGTTCGTCAGTTATAACAAGTATACCACACTAATGCAAGATATTAAAAATAAGTTCACTGCATTTAGGCAGGAGGTTGAAGATGGGGTATATGGGAACTCTCTGTATGAACTGTTGAAGTTGATTATAAACCTGCTTTAAAAACAGAATGTTCATTTTTTTTTTTTATTAGATAAACCTGTCTATGTGAACACATTCCTAGGGCCCCTCTCGAGACTTTAAAAGAAGCAGTTCTGTAAAGTGCAATACATGTAGAAAATCTCCCTCTGACGCCTCCTCCTAAGTACTCATAGTATTCACGACAATTCCAAGAGCATAGTGCCATTGATATTATGGCTCCCTTCTGTCCCTTGTAGCTGGCAAGAGCCCAAGACATATAAGCCAATGGGCCACCTGGATGGCTCAGTTGGTGAAGTGTATGACCTCGGCTCGGATCTTGATCCCATGGTTTGTAGGTTTGAGCGCCATGTTCAACGCTGTGCTGATAGTGCAGAGCCTGGAGCCTTCTTCGGATTCTGTCTCCCTCTCTCTCTGTCCCTTTCTGACTCATGCTCTGTCTCTCTCAAAAATAAAATAAACATTAAAAAAAGATATATAAGCCAAAGGTATGATTTAAAGAATAAGTGACCAATGAAATGAATGAAAAATAATCAAATATTGGGGGAAAATTGCTTTTTCTTTCCTTTGTGGCCACCACAATTTTGTTTTCTTTCCATGTATTCAATACCACAGTCATACCAAATTACTTACCATTTCCTATTCTCATCCTTATTACTTTTCCAATGTTTCCACCCCAGTTCTTGTTGTCTAGGCTGTGCACTTTCTCATCCCTAACCTCATCTCAGATAGCTACATTGCAACTTGCTCCCTGTTCCAGAGCTCCCATAGTCATAATTTTTCCAAGTTTTATTACATCTCTTCAGCAGGATATTGTAATTATTTTAGTGTCCCTTTCTTCTATACAGCTGTGAGCTGATCAAGACCAATACAACATCTTATTTATGATGGTTTACATGTTTTCATAGTGCCTGATTGAGTTTTAAATTAATTATTGGTACTGTAAATAAACTAATGAAGGTTGCTGCCTTTGCATGAATCATGTCATAGAAAACCTCTGCCTAACAACTTTAATAAAAGTAGTCAATTGTGAAAGAGCTTAAGGCAATAGGCAGGCTTTGCAGTGAAGTAAACAAGATGTAATTGTCAGAAGGCAAAATCATGTAATTGTGCATAGGCTTTATACTCTAAAAAATATATCACTTTGGTTGTATGTTTACGTACTTCATGACCTTAGAAAGTGAACATAATCACTCTCTGTTTTCCCTCTAAAGGAGAATAATATATTTTTTACCTAGTTGTTGTCAGAGTAAGTGAGGTAACCAAATGTAAAAGACTGATCAATGCCTGGTTCATAGGTAGTGTTCAAAAGATATCTGATCTCTTCAACTTTTTTCTAAGACTTTGAAACAAAGGGTCTAATCTTGGCTTTGCTATTTACAAATGATTGACCATGAATGATTTATAAAATTTCTGATTCCTAGTTTTTATCAATTACAAAATAATCATAATGACAGCATATGGATGCTACGAGTATTAAGTTAAATAGCATATGTAAAGTGCTTAGGAGAACTCCTATAATATATAATGGCTCAAAAAGTTTAACCAATTTAATATAAAAAGATGTTGAAAAAAATCTAGTTGGTCTGTGGTCCTAAAGAGAGCAATTAAGTAGAAACTGTGGTGCTGAACCAGTGAGCAGAGGGCTTTGTAAATTGGACAAGGCTAGCATTCACCCATCTATCAAAACTCTATGCAAGAGTTGTGGTTGAAGATGCTGAGGGGCAGAAGACTTCATTGCAGAGATTTTCAGTGTATTTGCAATTCTCTCTGGTCTTTGGAGGCAAGAAAGACAAGAACAGATCCCAATATTGCACTTTAAGTCAGTGGAGAGGCTCTCAAAGAAACTATTTGGAGAGGCTGACATAGGTGTCCTGGAGATTGATGGATGTGGAGAAACCATACCTGACATCTCATCCAGTAAATCTAAGGATAGAATGTCTTCTTCCCGGGGTCAAGTAAAGTGTAGGCTTCCCTAGGAATGGGCTGTGCTCCCACTGACAGACAAACAAATTTCTGTTCCTTTGGAAACCAGTATATATAGAGAGAAAAATTAATGATGAGGGGGAGAATGAACACTGTCCCAGAAGACAACCGGAAGATAGGATGTGACCCCACCTGTCAGAGGGGACTACAAAAACCATGCATGACAAGGCACTGGCCTGAAGCAATGCTAGAACCAAAATAGTCATGACAAATTATATCCTTGCATATACTGTCCAAGGAGTTTGTTTAAGTTCCAACACTGCTGCCTCAGATTATAAGAAAACCAGTCCCATTAAATTGAATCTTTTTCATGTTCTTGTTCTCCCCCCACCCCAGCTTAAAAATTGGATCAGGGCTAAATTGGATATGAATTTAAAATGTTCAGTATTTATACTGGACAAAATTGGACTTATTTCAGACTAGTATTGACTTGTTTAAAACCAAAACAAATAGGATATTTATGTAATCATGGTAAATAACTGACAAAGCTAAGGGGCCTATTTTTTTATTTCATGCAGAAGCATAAAGAGAACAAATTGGCAAAGCAGAAATAATAGAATTGGTTATTAAATTCACACACTATTGTAACCATTTCTTTCAATGAAACCATTATTTGTGTTAGTGATGCATCCATCATAGATATTATAAGAGATGTATAAAACAATAAAGGCTTCTTTTGAGTTATACTTCTATAGAAAGAGTATTTAAATCAATAAATATATTTAATTCTGAATGTCTCACTATATTTCCACTTTCCTTTTCTTGTGAAAATCTTACTAAGGTTGGGTGAGTTATGCAGCAATTGGAATCATAAATCATGTGGCATCAAAGACAAAGTCCATCAGTCGTGAAATGGCTAGATCTGTAACAAAAAGGTAGTCATCACAATGAAATTTTTATTTTAAAATCCTATTTGGGTTTAATTAAAAAGAAAAAGAGGCAGAAATAGAAAGATGGGAAGAGGTGGGAGACAATATAAATTCAGGTGGTTTGACCAAAATTCAGATCCTCGATAACATAAACTACAAATGGTTTTACTGTTCTTAGAACTTCAGTACTCTTTCGATCTTGTTTCCTTGTTTCCAGGTGTGTGTGTGTGTGTGTGTGTGTGTGTGTGTGTGAGAGAGAGAGAGAGAGAGAGAGAGAGAGAGAGAGAGAGAGAGAGAGAGAATTAATATACGTGTGTATATGTGTGTTCTTGGCGGTGGTGGTGGTAGTGGCAGTGTGTGTGTGTATTTGTGTATGAGTTGAGTTTGGACTTTTTTCTGGGGGGTATTTTAAAAGGAAGTATCCAATCCTTTGAGAGTTACTGACATGTGAATTATTTGGGGTCTTTCCATAGCATACGTTAAACTGAACAGCATCTGGTACTAGTGGCTATTTAGGAAAGTTCATCTGCTGCATAGGGAAAGAGGCATTCACTTTGAAACATGAGTCATGTAGCTATTCCTAGTCCTTTTATCTGCTTCTACAATCCAAACCACTGCCAGGACATGTCTCAGAAAAAGAATTATCATTGCCTATAATTACACATTTAATATACTGACTCAGGAGAAGTTTTTGGACATTCAAGGCATCAATGAGTCAATTATATTTCTAATCTTTATAACTCTACTAAAGCAGTGCTGCTGAGAGTCATTACTCTTGATTAATAGCAAAGCATAATTATTAGAAGAAAAAAGCCTATATTTCTTTTTGATTTTTAACTGCATGTGCATATGCCAATTGCTACAGAGAATTTATTCAGCTGGACATTGGGGACATGTGAGCTGCATTTTTACAGCTATTCCAGACTGAAAAATCTTCTCAATATCTATATTTTCAACATACATACCAGACAACAAAGATGACAATTTACTGCTGGCAGCGCTCCTGATCTTTCCTTCTTTCCTTGTGCCCTAACGGAAGGATAGATCTTTATTCACTCTATAAGCACCAGGAGTTGCAGTTCCCATCACTAAGCCTTTTGGAAGGAAATTGCTATTATTTTAATTTCAAGTTCCACATTTTCTGTACCCAGAAATTTGCCAAAATAAACTTGGGGGGAAAATGTGACTCTTTACCATATTGTCTCCATCCCCCCAACCGGTGACATTTAGTTTCGATGGCCTCATCCAATTCTCATTTGTACTGAAATGATCTACTACTGACTTTGTACTAGCAAATGAGGCTTGCAGAAAACTCCAACCAGGGAGTCATGTTCTTCTGTAAATGTGATAATTGCCCCCATTTGACTACTGATTCATTTGGCCTTCATATGGGTAATTAAGAATCTCAGAACTGTGGTAATCACCTAACCACATGGTATTCTGAACATTTGCAACATCCTGTTAAAAGCACACCAATTACATTAAATACATTCTGTAAAACCTTTTTTTTAAATCAAAAGGTGATTTCTGTTTTTTTTATATTTACACTTGAAGGAAGAAGGCAGCTACTATATTGTTCCTTAATCAAATATTTTAATCAATCATAATGTTTCCATGTTAATGAATTAATATTTAGATGTGCCACATTTTACTATAATGGGTGTGGAAATTCCCTCTAGTTGCTTATGTAAAAAATACAGAATTCTGGATATTGATCTTCATTTTGATGTAGTACGAAGAAGATTTTACTTTATATTAGATGTTTGTTTTACACGACTGCCTGAAGAAAAAGAAACTAATACTTTGTTCATAAAGGATAAAATTATCAAAGAATTCAATTCAACATTACCTTTCTAACAGATTCTATTTGATTAATTGGTTAAATTGATTTTGATAATGTTTTAGTTTTCATTTATGTTAGAATAATTTAAGATGTCCTAAAGTTGAATTATATTAATGCTTTGCATTTACATGAAACAATATTTGCAGACTTTAGCATTTCACTCTATTCATACATAAAAAATGTTACATTTATTCCAAAATCTTAAATCTGCATTTTAAGAAGGCAAATAAATGGGGAGGAGAAAGAAGAAAATAATGATTTGAAAAACACCATTCAATCTCTGAACTACCTGCCAAATTGTGATTTTCTTTCTCCTTTTCACATATGCAGAGAGCAACAATGAGTTTAGGAATGATGGTTTTCTCCAACAGCTCCAGGGAAAGAATTCTGATAGTTTTCAGAGTTTAATTCTACTTCCCTTTATTTATTATTAGTTTAGGGTTGAGAAGAGATGAAATTCTAGCCATAAAGACATCAAAAGATAGCTTATGTGGGGCTTCTGGGAAAGGTTATAATAACTTAATTAAAGTAAACATAGATAAACATAAATGCAAGACCTCTTAATTGCTTTGGGATAAGGGCTGCCTTCATCTGAAAACTTGGAGTAGTGGAAGCTCTATTCAAACAAAGATGTTAACCCAAGAAAGTTAATCCAAGAAAATTGAAGGAATTTACATTCTCCCATTTTTGAACTATTGAATTAAATACTCTAGAACTACCTTCTACCAGAACTTGTATTCAGTGAGGTAATCAACACCTTTAATAATTATCATATTTTAGGTATTTTATTCCTTGTAGACAAAAGTAATAATTGAAAAGTCAGAGATGTCATGGAAATATAAGACTTAGTCTCTGGCTTAAAGAGAATTTTCACTGATGCCACCCCTAGCCTCTCTCTGCATCTGAGAGGTGGCAGTGGCTTACCTAATTCATATACTTTGGGAAACAAAGCAAAACAAAACAAACTATAAATGACCAATTCGACTCCACATTTTTCCTTTAGGGAAGAAGATACCACATAAGAAGGATTTTCCTGTTCATCCTGCCATTGGGTGGGTGAAGCTGTCTTACCTTGGGGTCCAGGGTCAGGAAGTGCTTTCATACTCCAATAACCTACTGCTCTGTTCATTGTTGGACATTTTAACCTCATCTATCCTTCCTCCTCCTCCTCCTCCTCCTCCTCCTCCTCCTCCTCCTCCTCCTCCTTCTTCTTCTTCTTCTTCTTCTTCTTCTTCTTCTTCTTCTTCTTCTTCTTCTTCTTCTTCAGCCTGTCAATTAGTTTAGAACTTGAGTAAGGAAACAGGATGTTTTTATTGGTGCATTGTCAGTAGCAACAATTGATGAGCTCAGTGATTAAAACTGAAATAAAATTCCTTCAGTGTAATTTTTGCAATCTACTTGGAGCATACATGTGGATTTCTTAAGAGATGGCATTGAAGAAACAATTTTTTCCCAGTATCCAAACCTCTACCCAAGTTCAATGTGAACAAAGACTTCTCTCATTTATCTGGCTTGGTTTTTCAGATTCATTTTTTCTTTTCCCTCATTGTCATCCTCTTATATATCACAAAGCCTACCTCTTTTATTGTAAAATGTTCTTTGAGTATTTCCTTCTCCTTTGTCACCTCAAGTACTTTTTCCTAGCTTTAACATGTAGACTGCTGCAGCAAACTCCTACATCTATTAAAAGAAATAAGAAATCTTCGATGGAAATTCCTAATCAGTGGCTACTAATCTTTCTTTACCAATAGCCAGTTGTATGACTTTCATAAGCCCATGATTTCTTCTGCCTTAAATACTAGACCCCTCTCCTAACTCTAGCTTATATTCTTCTCCAAGAGTATCCTGTGTAGACTTCTTTAATATTACCTTCTACACATAAATGGAATTTTGCTTTCATTATATTTAAGACTCTTAAGGATGTGAATCACGTATTATTTGACTTTTTATTTCCAGGAACTATTACAGTGTTTAACCTATAATAAGTGTTCAACAAAGTTCCTAAACTGATATGTACACTTTCAATCTTTATTAATCTCCTATATCTTTATGAAAAGGAATATAAGTACCCATCCTATATCCTGTTATCACTACATTTCCAATTATGTAATTCAAGGATAAAATGGACAACAAAGACAAAATAAGGCATCAGAATTAGGCGAATCTTATCCAATATGATAAAGAAAGAGATTATACATATCAATGTAGGCAGAAATTAATTCTCCATTGGTCATTTCTATGATCCTTATTGTTCTAAAGTAGAACGTCAAATGTTAAGTCTTTGACAGAATAAGTCAAATACGTTTTTCACAAATATGTCATTAGTTCTTAAAGAATGGGTAAAGCAGAAAGTTCGCATTTATATTTGTATTCTGAGTTGTATTGTATTTCAAAATTTCTTGTAGAATTGCTGAGGGTAGGGATCACAGATCTCAGTATTTTTTATGTTCCCATGGTGATGCTGATGTGCAGGAAGGTTCTGGCACCACTCTTCCCATCAAGTGAATACTCATATTTTTATATTGGTACATTTCAGGTAAATAGAGAATGACAGAGCTCCAAATCCAATTTCATTAAAAATATGTCATCTTTTAGAACTGTCAATGGTGGTAGGTGGGAGAATTGGAATCTAAAAATCAGAATCCAAACTGAGTCTTTTTCATTGCCACGATTCCCCTATATCCAACAGCATTGCTATGAAGATCACCTGAGGTAGCTTGACAGCACTTTTTAAATTCTGAACTTGTATTGCTGGTTTTTTAATGTTTCAAAGTAATGCTTCCAGCCTGATCATATTTCATTATTTAATCCCTTACCCCCAGCAATTAGAGCATAGCCAAAGGCTCAAAGAGTTGTCAGAGGGACCCAACATTCAGTAAGCTTTACTGTTTCTAGGTTTAGGACGGAAGAAAGAAATTTTATCTCAGTGACTTTCAATTGTCTTATCCACAGAACTATGAAACCAGTCACAAGGCTATCATTATGAAACAGCATCATATGTTTAAACTATTTGACTATATGCCTGATAGCAATGAATGCTTATAATTAGTATATAATATTCGTTAAAGCTGATAATGTTGATAAATCTTTTCATAGGTTTAAAAATCCTTAAATCCACTTTATTTATCCTATTTGTGCTGCCCCCAACCCTTTTGTTTAAGAGAGACAGAGAGAGAGCTCACAAGCAAGGGAGGGGGCAGAGGGAGGAGGAAAGAGAAAGAGAAAGACAGAGAGAGAGAGAGACAGAGTCTTAAGCAGGCTCCACTTTCAGCAGAGAGCTCCACACCAGGGTCAATTCCACAACCATAGGAAATCAAGAGTCGGTTGCTCAACCACCTAGGTGCCCCAATCTTAGTCTATCCATAATCAATGTTATGGCTAGATCTGTCCTGGTGGCTTCTTAAAAAAAGTATAACTCTACAGTATTGAGAATCAGCTGTTTTTTATTATTTGTTTACCCAACATGAAGCTTAAACTCACTACCCCAGATCAAGTCACATGGTCTTCCAACTGAGCCAGCCAGACACCCACCCTCCTTCTAGTCCTTATTATGATTGCAAGATACCCTCAGCAATAAGCATCAGGAAAGTGGGGGAAAAAAAACACTTTAATTACTTACAAATCCTGGAAATTACACCTGGAGCCATACAGGAGGTCACAGGTAAACAGAGAGAGAAAAAGGGGAAGGGACCTCGAATTCTGATTTTGTGGGGTTTAAGGATTTTAGGCCAGATTCCTTGGTAGAGATTTAAAGCATGGGAGATTAAAAACAAAACAAAACAAAACAAACAAACAAAAAAGTTGCCCCTAAGGGAAGGGTCAGTTATCAAAACTAACCAGGATCTGTAAGTCAAAGGAGCCTCACTGGACAGAGATGGTCTGACTTTTTTCCAGGCAGTAGTGGGCAGTGTGTTTATTCAGATGGCCATCTTTGAAAACTTAAGTCAGACATTTACATTGCAAAACAGGAAAAAAGGAAGAAACACTGTCAAAGCTTACACTACTCTATCTAAACCCAACTTCTAAACATTCACAACAGGAATCTCAAGTTTTAGCCTATTAAATTTCACAATTAACCTTACTGATGGACATATTTATATTCATTTGGATCCTAATTCTTTTGTATTTTGCTTTGTTTTGTTTTTAAAGTTGCTTTCTTCCCACTATATCTCTTAACAACTGAGTGCTATGGAAAACCACCTACTCAGTATTTAATCAGTCTGTGCCTTCTTAAATTTATGTATTAAATATTTAATGACTCTGTATTATGTACCAACCTTTCTATGATCAACACTGGAAATAAAGCAGTTAGTAAAATGCAAGTGGTACAGATATTCAAATAAGGGAGAAAGAATAATGACATAAAATTGTAAGACACAAAAATGTAGGTGAAGAGTGGACAGTATTATGTGTGTGGGAGGGAATGAGTGCATGGGAGGGTGGCAATCCTGATATGTGTCTCTGGAATGGGCATTCTGAAAACTGAATATGGAGAGAGAATCAACCATGTAGAGAAAATAAAATAGCCCTTGCAGTGAAGGGAAATGAAGAGGGAAAGGCAAAGTTACTGAATCACTTTGTGACTGAATGAATACATCAGGTAGGAGGGCCACCTGGGCCAGCAGAAAGTGGGACCTCAGGAATGAGCAGGTTAGTAGCCAGATCACATTGAGGTTATTACATGTGAAGAATATCACAGTATCTTTATAAGTTAACTGAGAAGCCACTGATAAGTGTAAGTAGTGAAGAGACCAGTCTGGAGGATGTTGTGTAAGTCCCAATGAGAGATGGACATGGGAGGAAGTGAAAAATATATAAATATACCGATATAGGTATATTGGTATCCCTGGCACTCTGACTTCTAACCCCCTGAATGTTTCCTGTAACAAATTTGAAATAGTGGTTGTCCAAAACTTACAACTGCTATGAAAACATGCTATAATGAATTTGAGTTTTCAGGTTTTCATGGACTGAATGTTCGTTTTCCCCAAAAATGTATAGGTGGAGGTCCCAACCCTAAAGTCAATTCAGGGATCATCAGGACTACCGCTTCCACCACAGACTCAGGGCCAGTGAGATTTCCTCCTCAGTATCCAGGGCTGGGGCCACCTGTCCTGTTTCTGTGGACTGGGAAGGTCCAGTCTGGTGTCAGAGACAGGCTGCCTTCACAAGCAACTGCGTGAGCAGAGCCCTGGCAGATAGCGGAAGTGTCACAGAGACCCCGAAGAGCTGAGAGGGGCCATTACCATTCCAGTTGGTTTGCTTAGAGTGCAAATAGCCAAGCAAAAAAAAAAAATTATTCTCCAGCCCTAAGGTCTAATGGAATTTGCCTTACTCATATTTGAACTTGTTGGGGACAAGTCACTTGCGTTTTCTTTCCAATTTTTCCCTGTTGGAATGGGAATGTCCATGTTTTTCATCCCACCATTGTATCATAGAAGCTCACAACTTCTCTGGTGTCCTCCTGTGCTACAGAGGAATTTTGCTTCAGGTGAATCATATGGTTAATGTCTGGCATAGCTCATGTAGATGACATTTTTTTAAATGAGACTTCAGAGTTTAAAATTTAGAGTTGATAATGGAATGAGTTAAGACTTTGGAGGCTGTTGGAATGAAATAAATGCATTTTGCATGTGATGGTATGAATTTTGGTAAAATTTGGGTAGAAATGTCATGGACAAAATGCGTGTGTTCGTATGCTGTAGCTCTAACCCACAGTGTGACTCTACTTGAGGATTGGGCTTTGTGGAGGTAGTAAGGTTAAATGAGGTCATAATGGTGGAGCCATAATCCAACAGGATTGGAGATTATGAGAAGAGGAATAGAGATCAGGGCTTTCTCTCTTTCCATACTCACACAAGGCATGTGAGGACACAATGAGAAGGTGGTCATATATAAGCCAGGTGACCAGCCCCACTGGAACCCTGATTGCAGTTTTCCAGTCCCTAGATCTGTGAAACGATAAATTTCTGTTGTTTAAACCACCCCATTTATGATCATCAAAACATCTAGTCGTGCATATGTTTGGGGGACAATATGTAGACAGCTCTGCACACAGAGTGCCTCTATCCTCCCCTTTGGAATCAATCTCAGGTTTAGATCTTAAAATATTTTGTTCATTGTAGCTATAATCTTTCCTACATTAAGAAAATGCAAACATATCTTATGAGCAGTTGCAAAAAAATCAGCAAAGAAAGTAACTGAGCCAGGATATTATATTCTGTTAAGTGTCTGACTCTTGATTTTGGGGCAGGTCATGATCTCATGGTTCATGGGTTCAAGTCCTATGTCAGGCTCTGTGCTGACAGGGTGGAGCCTGCTTGGAATTCACTCTCTCCCTTTTTCTCTGCCCCTTCACTTTCTTTCTTTCTCAAAATAAATGAATAAACTTTAAAAAAAAAGAAAGAAAAGAAAGTAACTGAGCCTTAGAGACATAGAAAGGCTCGCACATTAGAAATCGGTTTTACAAGGGGCACCTGGTTGGCTTACTTGGTGGCTCAGGTCATGATCTCATGCTTCATGAGTTTAAGTCTCTCTTCACGCTCTGTGCTGGCAACCCAGAGCCTGTAACTTGCTTCAGATTCTGTGTCTTCCTATTTCTCCTGCCTTTCCCTGGTCATGCTGTCTCTCTCTGACTCTCAAGAGTAAATAAATGTTAAAAAATTTTTAAAAAGAAATAGGTTTGACAGGATAAAATGCATTGAAAGAGGTTAAATCTAAAAGTATAAAGATGAGAATACATAAATCTCAACCTACCAGATGTGCAATTTTTCCAGAATAATGGTATTATGGATATTTTAGTGTGTTTTTCTAGTAAAATCTGTTGAAGTTTTTAATAGATTGGGATGGCATTACTATTCCCTCTCTTAAAAGGACAGAATGCAATAGATGCCTTATTGATATAGCATTGAACTATTCAATTTTGTTTTTCAAGGATGTTTTTGATTCATACACTGAGAGAAGACTGTATTTTGGAAATAGAATATGAAAAGTTTTCTGATGGATTATATGAGGAGTTATTAATGACAATATTTAAGAAACACTTTTTAGATTTTTCTTGCTTATGTGTTTGTCTAATTTTCTACCCAGAGTGAACAAACAGATGATGGTTCTCTGTACTGAAAACTGAGCTTTCTGAGGGAAAGGTAGTTTAGTGGGTGGTTGAGCATCACTTCCTTGGGTGTCACACACAACGTTTCTCTTCTTCCCCAACCCAATGGTCATTGTTTAGGGACTTACTATATTTTATACCTAAATACTACTACTCTAGTCACAAACTCAGATGTCTAAATCCTAAGATTCAACACCTATATTATGGTTTTTGTGTCAGAATGATATTTGAATTCCAGGTCTAAAACTTCATAGCTCTATGAATTGAGAAAGCCATATAACTGCACTGAAATTTAGCTTCCTTGCATGAAATGGAATAATAATGAGCACCTTGCAGAGTTGTTAGAAGAGAATATATATAAATGCATCAATTTTAATACCTGATGTATATTTGCAAAACTGGTTTCCATGGGAAATATATATTTTTTCAGTCATCCATATCAATCCTGACTGTACATATATTTTAATTTTGTCTTCTTCTGAAGATAAACTTTAGTTTCTCTAATTTGTAACAATTTATACTTTTCTTTTTACAGAGTATCTATAAGTGGTTTACTATCTAAATGTTTCAATTTGGCTTTTATACATATGTTTCCCTTAGATATTTATTTGATTGGAATACAAAGTTACATACCTATATTAGGCTATGGTTCAGTTAAGAACGAGTATTTCTCCCATCACATACACACATACTGTAAATAGCTTTTCTTAAATGAATATTTATAATCTCAATTGACCAGAAGAGATGCATTATTTTGTTTTCCATTATACGCACTAAAAGAGAATCGTGCACTTCAGTAAAATAGTTTCCAGTCCCGAAAGGACAGCTGAGGTTAGCTATTGTGATTTCTTCAGAAATTCAAATCTTGTTTACTTGTAAAGCATGGGTAACACATGCATGTCTATGAACTATGGACCAAATCCCATGGTGAACACCACAGAGAATGCAAAATCACCACCACCACCATCATCATCATCATCAATGTGGAGGACCAAAAAGGAGTAAATATAATTGGTAAAAACTGGGGAAAGTCTTGGCATTTCCTTCTTACTACAGTGTATTTTAGAGTAACATTTTAAATGTCTATTTATTTTTCAGAAAGAGAGAGAGAGAGCGTGAGAGAGCACACAAGGGAGGGGTAGAGAAAAGGGAGAGCAAGAATTCCAAGCAGGCTTCCTGCTGTGAGCACAGAGCCTCATGCAGAAGCTCAAGCTTAGGGACTATGAGATCATGACCTGAGATGAAATCAGAAGTTATGTGCTCAACTGACTGAACCATCCAGGTGCCCCTCTTCTAATGCTTGATTTTTTTTTTTTAATATTTGAAGTAACACTTCAAGTAACACTTAACAGACTGAGCCACCCAAGCAACCCTTAGAACAAATTCTTAACTTTCATTCATCTAAGTTGTCACAGAACACAGTTCAGGTGAAAAAACAGAAGTGGAACAGGGTGAAAATTAAACAAAGCACTACAAACATCGAGTTTGCAGCATCTCCTGGAAAGGAGGCCACCAATTTTTCCTCAGTAGCTTCTTATTATTATCCATAATGGAAAATAACAAACAGGCAAACAAACCAATAAAAACTCCCAAACCCCCTCCTTGTATCTTACTACAGCATATCATTGGTGGGTCTGCTTTTCATCAGAGCCTGTTTTGAAATAAAAAACAAAACCTTGGGTGTAAAAAAAACTCCTTTATTACTTTTAAAACTTGTCATACTTATTTTCCTGTCAAATTATTATTTTCTCTAGCAGAAGACAACCATGATCCACACCGTTTTTGTGTGTTTCCATCTAGGCTTTTTTTTTTTTTTTAATTTAGCATGTATTCATTTTGAGAGATGGTGAGAGACAAGAGCATAAGTGGGGGAGGGGCGGAGAGTGAGGGAGACACAGAATCCAAAGCGGGTTCCAGGCTCTGGGCTGTTAGCACAGAGACTGATGCAGGACTCAAACCCATGAACAGTGAGATCATGACCTGAGCCAAAGTTGGATGCTTATCTGACTGAGCCCCCCATGTGCCCCCCAGTCTTTTTTTCTAAGTGTATGGTTTATTTTCAACATAATCTGAAATGCTATATGTATGTTTTTATGTTTTCCAGATTTCTGTACAATTTTAATAAAATTACTTTCTGTTTCTTTTATTTTGTAAGCATTATGGGGGTAATTCATAATAAAAAACAATACATATTATACAATAAAATTATAAAAATCTCTATGAATTTCAGAATAGTTTTTGAAATATCTCTTTACAAATGGAAGAAAAGGGTACCTTCATTGTTTAATCATTTTCCTATATGTTGTTCCAAATTATTTTTTGCTAAATGCTTTATAGCCACTTATACTCCATACACAGTATAACACCTGTTATTGTTTATATAATATATTTGCTAATCCTATAGGTGAGATATAATATTTTATTGAATACTAGCAAACATAAAACTATTTCCTTATTTTATTTTACATTTTACTTTTTAATTTCTTTAACATTATTTTAAAGTTTATCTTGTGAGAAAGAAGCATAAGCAGGGTGCAGCAGTGAGGGTTGGAGAGAGAGAATCCCAAACAGACTCTCCTCTGTTAGTGCAGAGCCTGACACGGGGCTCAAACTCACAAACTGTGAGGTCACGACCTGAGCCGAAATGGAGTTGGATGCTTAACCACCTGAGTCAACAAGCACCCTTCTGTATTTTAAATCAATTATATTCTCTCATGAGTTCTTCTTTGTTTATCTTTTGGTATCATCATGCTTTTCTTAACCATGAAAGGGGATTATTCAATCTTAGTGACATTTCTTATTTGTTGACGTGCTATTATATTATTACAGTTGACATAGATAGTTTAAGTTGTACAGTTAAATGCCTCACCCTTTATTTTTATATTTATTGTATTTTTAAAATGTCATCTATGTATTCTTTGTTGTTATTGTTGTTCTATTTTTAACCCATCCAACGACAAGTTATCTGTAACAATTATAGAAACTACTAACCCGGGTGTTTAATTATAAAAGGTTTGTGATAACATATGTGAATACGTGTGTATGAGTATGTATTTGTAGGATATCTTAAGTGGCATTTTGACATAGTGCATATAATATCATGTTTTGAAACGAAAAGAAAAAAATAAAAACTATATTTTTAAACTTTTGTTGGAATTTAAAATTATTGTAACATATTCAGATAGCAGTGTGGTTATTAAAAGGTAATAATATGTATATTCTTTAATCAATATTTACCACTTCTAAGATTTTACTTAAGAAAATAATAGAATAATTGTGCAAAGCTGTTTACTTTTATAATCCATAAATGGCTGAACATGTTTGCAACCATTTTCAAAATAACAACAAAAAATACATACCAATATACAAGTAAATAAAATATGATATGACCATATTAAATATTAGAGGCGCCTGGTTGGCTCACCTGATTAAGCTTCCAACACTTGGTTTCAGGTCAGGTCATGATCTCACCGTTCATGGGTTCAAGCCTTGTGTTGCGCTCCCCGCTGCTGGTGTGGAACTTGCTTGAGACTCTCTTTCTCTGTCCCCCACTCTACTCTTTCTCTCAAAATAAAGAAATAATAAAATGTTTAAAAAAAGGAACATGAGGCAACTATTAAAACGTCTTTAGATAAATGTGTATTCATATAATAAATATATATAATAATAAGACTTAGTATACTATAGTCATGGGTCGAAGGACTTTACTTACTATAACTTGCTTAATCCTAACAATCATAAAAAGTAAGACTGTTTTGTCACCAAGGTTATACTGCTTCTGGAATCCAGGATTCTTCTTTATTTTTTTTTTAATTTTTTAATTTTTTTTCTTTTTATTTAGTTTTGAGAGACAGAGACAGAGCGAGCACAGGAGGGTCAGAGAGAGAGGGAGACAGAGAATCTGAAGACAGGTTCCAGGCTCTGAGCTGTCAGCACAGAGCCCGACACGGGGCTCACAAACCGTGAGATCGTGACCTGAGCTGAAGTCAGTTGCTTAACTGACTGAGCCACCCAGGGGCCCCTAGAATCCAGGATTCTAACCCAAGCTCTGTGATTCCAGAGTACAGGCTCCTACCCCCTTTAATACACTGAGAAGATATCTGTGTTGTAGTTATTTTTGATTAGGACAAAATACGTAAGAAAATATTGTGATACAACCAAAATTAAATTACATGTACAGAGTATAGAGAGAAAGAAGAAGAAGAAGAAGAAGAAGAAGAAGAAGAAGAAGAAGAAGAAGAAGAAGAAGAAAAGGAAGAGGAAGAGGAAGAGGAAGAGGAGGAGGAGGAGGAGGAGGAGGAAGAAGAAGAAGAAGAAAAGGGAGGAGGGGGAGTAAAATTGGGAGGGGTAGGAGGGAGAGAGAGAGGAATGCATGAAGAAATTTTTTGAGGGGAGAAGGGGCAGAGAGACGGGGAGACACAATACAAAGCAGGCTCCAGGCTTTAAGCTGTCGGTGCAGAGCCAGATGAGGGGTTTAAACTTATAAACCATGAGATCTGAACCTGAGCCAAAGTCAGACCCTTAACCAACTGAGCCACCAGGCTCCCCATGAGCAAATTTTTAAAGCTTAAAAAAACATGTTTACCAAAAATGAATGGTAGAGACATATGTATGATGGAATTTATACTGATTTTTTCTTTATATTTAGCTGCCTTAATGGAATTTTAAAACTGACAAATATATCATGTGGATAGGAATCATTCCAGATATTCAGAGAAGAAAGGAAGGATTCTCTAAGAGAAAATTTAACCACAGGATTCAGAAACACTGACTGCAAGCTTTTGACTATGTTTTTCAAACACTAAACCAGTGGCCTAGATAGAATATCAAGTTCCTCAGAGGATATCACTAAGCAACCCTAAGGTTTGTGTCCTTTCCCGCCCCGGCCAGCAGGGCGGAAAATCCTCTTGGGTTCTTGATCCTGAGGGAGGGGGAAAAAGGGCAGGAAAGGGCGCACAGAGTAAAGACAACACACGGAATCTGATCAAGCCTCACCTCTTTATTCAGCAAACACCGTATCTTTTTAGGCGGAAGAACAAGGCAGCTGACCTAGGTCGGTTGCTAGGAAACAGGGTCAAGGGATTTTGGCTAGGGTAAAGAAGGAAATAATCTAAAGTTTTTAGCACCGCACTGAAGGGTTGATACCACACTGCCTGCGGGCGATTGATCTTTGTTCTTCTGGCTTCTCCTCTGACAGGGACTGGTGCTCCCCTGCCTATTTTTGCAACTCCCCTCAAGGAGGGACATATCCGGCTAGCAAATGGCCAAGCAGCTGAATCTTTGACGCTCCCAACAGGTTTGTATGAAAAGTAAATTATTAGAGTTTTATCAGTTTCTACTTCCTGTGTTTTACCTTACTGTTGTGAGCTCAGTTGTGACCCTGCCAAATTCATATATGGAAATTCCAACATCCAGCACGCCCAAATATAATTGTGATGGCTAATTTTATGTCATTTGACTGGCATAAGGATGCCCCAATAGGGAGTAAAACGTTACTCCTGGGTGTGTCTGTGAAGATGTTTCTAGAAGAGGTTAGCATTTGAATCAGTAGACTGAGTAAAAATCTCCCTCACCAAAGCACTAAGGCATCATCCTATCTATTGAAGTTTGAATAGAACAAGAAGGAAGACAAAAAGTGAACTTGTTCTTTGATTGAGCTGTGACATCCACCTTCTCCTGCCCTTGGACACCAGCTCTCTTGCCTTAGAATTTGGACTAAATTACACCATCAGCTTTCCTGAGTCTCAAGCTTGTAGCTGGCAAATCATGAGACTTCTCAGCCTCCACAATCACTTTCTATAAAATCCTTCATGAGCTCTCTCTCTTTCTCTCTCCTATGGGTTCAGTTTCTCGGGAGAATCCTAACTAATATAATAACTATAACCTTATTTAAAGATAATATCTTTTTAAATTATTATTATTTTTTAATAGTTTATTGTCAAATTGGTTTCCATACAACACACAAGTGCCCTCCTCCATCACCACCACCTCTATTCCCCCCTCCCCCTTCCCCTTTAACCCTCAGTTCATTTTCAGCATTCAGTAGTCTCTCAAGTTTTGCATCCCTCTCTCTCCCCAACTCTCTTTCCCTCTTCCCCTCCCCCTGGTCCTTCATTAGGTTTCTCCTGTTTTCCTGTTAGACCTATGAGGGCAAACATATGGTATCTGCCCTTCTCTGCCTGACTTATTTCGCTTAGCATGACACCCTCAAGGTCCATCCACATTCCTACAAATGGCCATATTTCATTCTTTCTCATTGCCATGTAGTACTCCATTGTGTATATATACCACATCTTCTTGATCCACTCATCAGATGATGGACATTTAGGCTCTTTCCATGTTTTGGCTATTGCTGACAGTGCTGCTATGAACATTGGGGTACATGTGCTCTTATGCATCAGCATTTCTGTATCTCTTGGGTAAATCCTGAGCAGTGCTATTGTTGGGTCATAAGGGAGTTCTATGGAGAGTTTTT
>NC_043705.1:131488574-131645579 GCF_006229205.1 Suricata suricatta | reverse complement strand
AGGGAATGCTTTTCCATTTCTTGGTGTCTTCTTCAGATACTGCCTTTAAATATGTGACTATGTGAAAATGAGGGAATGATGCTGGAGCCCAAGGCCTTTATTACTGGAATCCTCAAAAAAATAGAAGGCATTGGGTGTTAGAGTGGCAGTTAATTTCTAACAGGATCCCTGGAGGTCAACAACAACAAGGATGTCAAGGCGAGTGATTTGAAAAGTCAGAGACCTGTCCTGGAAGCACTCCACAAAAAGCCACATCAAACAACACAGGTCCCAATGGTGGGTGCCATGACAGGAAACCCCTGACCAAATAAGGAAGAAAAAACCTTAAACCTTGCTTCTCCACTTCAGGTTATACATATTCTACCTTCTAGTTAACAACTGTCAATAAAAGTTAGAAATTCAACTCCTAAGGTGTAGATTCTCTCTCTCTCTCTCTCTCTCTCTCTCTCTCTCTCCTCTCTCTCTCAAGTGAACTCACTCTCAAACCTCTAGAGTATTTCTCCTTTAATCAAGTTTCTCACTTGTTCTCTATCCTTCTGTCTCTCTGCTCCTACCCCACCTATTTGTGAGCTCTCTGTCTCTCCTTCAAAAATAAAAATAAAATAGTAAGTAAGTGAAGCAAATTAACCTTCACATTTGTGTCACTAGTGCACTGTGTTGCATGTCTGTCTTTGAATTCTTTCTTGTGATAAGACCAAGAACCTCCAACCACACCTTTGTGTTGGGCTGGGTGGAGACCCCAGGGCTTGGGGTCTCCCCAGTTCACTTGGCAACACAGGGGGATGCTTCCACAGGGAAGACCATGTGAAAAGACAGCCAGAGAGCTGCCCTCTTAGAGCCAAGGAGAGAGGCCTCGGAAGAACACAACCCTACTAGCATCTTGAACTTCAATGTCCTGCCTCCAAACTGGTAAAAAGTAAATTTCTGTTGGGATGCCTGGGTGTTTCAGTCAGTCAGGCAACTAATTTCAGCTCAGGTCATGATCTCATGGTTTGCGAGTTCAAGCCCTACAATGGACTCTCTGCTGTCAGCACAGCTCTGCTTCAGATCCTTTGCTCTCCCCCCACCCCTCCTTAGATCTTCCTCTGTCACAGAATAAATATATAAACTTAAATAAATAAAAAAAATTAAAAAATTCTGTTGAGTCACTCTGAGCGTGGTCTTTAATTATAACAACCATAGCAAATTAATACACTCATGAATGGAGTTCAAGTTACTTGAGGGAACATCTTCTCATATGCCTCATAGAAGAGGATATTGGACTAAGAACATACTATACACGCTATCTGATTGAATTTAGTTCTAGAGGAATGGTTCTCAGTTACAGTCTCCTGAACAGCATCATTAGTATCATCTTGGAACTTTTTAGAAACACATTTTTGAGCCTCAAGACACTACAGAATCTGAAACTCTGGGAATAGTCCAGAGCAATCTATTCAACAAGCTCTTTGGGTGATCTGAAGTACATTAAATTTTGAGAATAAGTGTTTTAAAAGTTCCAAACTAAGGACCAGGCATGTGACATCCATGAGTGATGCAGCCCAGGTATGAGTCAGCAGGAAACATCTGGCATCCGGCATCTCAGCACACGAGAGAAGACACATCTCCCGTGAGGCCAAAGCCAGATATTACGACTTGCTGAGATGAAATAGTCTTTATTTTTATAAAGTATATGAGCAAAATAGATTTGTATTTTTTTACTTTTTAATGTTTTATTTATTTTTGAGAGAGTGAGATAGCATGAGCAAGGGAAGGTCAGAGAGAGAGGGAGACACAGAATCTGAGCTCCAGGCTCTGAGCTCTCAGCCCAGAGCCCAAACACAGAGCTTGAATCCACAAACTGCAAGATCATGACCTGAGCTGAAGTCGGATGCTTAGCTGACTGAGCCACTCAGGCACCCCAAAATAGATTTGTAGATGGATATTTCATGACTTTTCAATATTGGTAACCAATTCTAATAATTGTTGGCTGACAAAATAAAACAGGCTTACAGGACATTCCCAACCTGAGGTAACCTCTCTTTAATAATTAAGGGGTTTGGAGGGTAGGATGGAAAAACATTTATTTCCTTTTTGTCTGTAAGAAATTCTTCCTACTAGATTCAAAGAGAGGAAGAAGAAATGGAAGAAATTGGTTTTTGTTTCTCTTAATACTTTTTATGTATGTTGGAGTAGAGATTTATGTATACTGTGTGCGTTTAAGTCCTCACTCTGAAGATAAACACGTAGAGCTTACACTGGTTTTTGTTCCGTGCTCTGATTAGCCCAGGACAGAGCCTGGATTTGGCTCATTTTCAGTCAAGGCAGGCATATCTTTAACAGCGTGTCTCAGGCGGGCTAAGGTCTGTTTCCAGAGCCCTTGCTGCACAGAGTGACACTCCTACGGCCATCTGTGACTTGTACGTAGGGATTTAAAGATGGAGATGTGCTGACTGGGACAGTTTCTGCTCCACTGACCATCTGCTACAGGTACTGGAAGCAGCACCGGGCGTATTCAATCTTCAGATGAAAGTCTGAATTAGCTGGCGTGACTTTCCTCCTGAATTGTCGGGCCCACGGTTTTAATGCCGCTTTCTACTGTAGGACCAAACCTGGTTTTCTGGACACTGTTGTTTGCTTGAAGGACTTTTTCTGGCACCGTTTTAAAATGAATGCAGAGAAGGAAGAATAAAAGTGTTATTAAATTTTAAGGGTCACAAAGCAGGAATATTTCCAGGTATCTTAAACAACCTGTCTCTGCCCTGATCTCCATCCCTATGCCCATGCCAGGGCTATCGCTGAGGACTCAAAGATGATGTTTTCTGCTAAAACCACTACCATAAACATTGGTTACTAGAAAAATACAATGTGAAAACACCTTAAGGAAAGGATAAAAAGTGCAGGCTTTTCCAGTAAATCTATAAAAATGATTACCTAATGCCTAAATAGTCAAACTTGTATGGTTCAAATATGACAGTTTATTTAAATCAGTGAGATCATATTTTCAGTCCTTCATTATGGATAAATTTTATTTTTATTTAACTTTTTAATGTTATTTATTTTTGAGAGAGAGAGAGAGAGAGAGAGAGAAAGAGACAGGGTGCAATTGGGGGAGGGGCAGAGAGAGAGAGGGAGACACAGTATTAAAAGCGGACTCCAGGTTCTAAGCTGTCAGTGCAGAGTCTGACACGGGGCTCAATCTCAGGAACTGTGGGATCATGACCTGAGCTGGAGTCAGCTGCTTAACCGACTGAACCACCCAGGAGTCCCTGGATAAATTTTATTTCATATTCTAAGTGATTGATTATATTTAGAAACAATCTTAGACACTTGGAAATTACTACCTTTATGATAAAAGTGAAAATACTAGCCTGGAGAGAAGCCACATCAAAACTATGATAGACTCGGGGGTCGTCTGGGTGGCTCTGTTGGTTGAGTGGGTTGAGCATCTAATTCTTGGTATCAGCTCAGGTCATCCTTACAGGGTCTTCATCCTGTGGTCGTCAGATGGAGCCCCACATGAGGTATCATGCTGAGCATGGACCCAGCTTGGGATTCTCTCTCCTCTCTCTGCTCCTCCCCTGCTTGTGCTCTCTCCCTCTCAAAATAAGTAAACATTTCTAAAACTATGATAGGCTTGGAATTTAAACTCTATCCTTTCTTAATCCAATTAGTAATGATGGTAGTCTTTTTCTCCACAATTAATTCATACTTTCCTAAACACGCAAATCCCACAAGTCAGAACATTTTATATGGTTATAACTTTATTAACTCATCCAAATTCATCAATAGACTCATCTCTAAAAAGGCTGTTCTAAACACTCCTCATCTTATTAGAAGGGAAATCACCACTCCTCCAAATTCCAACAGCATTTTTTAACTAAACTACCTTCCCCTTGTTTTCTTTACAGACTTCAGACTTGGTTTAGTTACTCCGTTTCATTTTCAGCAGATTTACTATTGTGTCAAAAGATAAACATGAGATTAACATCTGGCGCAGGTAGTAAATGAGAGAGAAAACAGTTCTGCAATATTTTCTGTGGATTTTTATCCCATAAGGAAGTGTCTCTTTCTGTGACATTTGTCACATTTCTGAAGTTTCTGTTACTCTCTCAACCACTGTTATCCTGAAATCAGCATGTGCCATAGTCCAAAAAGAAGAGCAACATCGGCTGGGTTCCTAAAATAGCTGAAATTGGAGGCACCCGGGTGCGCCATTGTTGAGATGGGAAGACTCTGAGGAGGAACCCAGTCTCTAATTAGCAGGATCACATGATACAATCTAAACTTTAACATCTCAGGCAATAAAACGATTCTTTTTATTTCACTTTTCCAGACTTGGTCGTGATTGAATAGATCTTCAATATTTAATTCGCAAGGAAGTAAAATAGTACTTTGTGTATCATATGGGCTTTTCTGTATAAAACCTGATCTTCAAATGTAAGTTTTTAGTATCATTTTAAGCAATTTTTTTGAAGTTTGCCAATTTATGACTACTCTGACTTCTTTCCTCTCCTTTAGGTCATGAAGTTTCATTTTTCTAAATTAAAGGTCACCTGAGCACACATAGAAGCTCCCGGATAGGGTTTAGGGTTCATTCATGTAGAAAATAAGCACTTAGATCTTGATATTTTAAGAAGTTGTGTGGCAGGCGGAGCCTCTGGCTTCTCTCAATGGAATTATTATAAGACATAAATTCAATATTATAAATTGCGAGCCTCAGTCGTTGTGTCACCCTACGTCTCTGCATATGCTTCTCTTTCAGGAGAACCGTGTGAGAGGTCCAGGACCTTCTATTTCATGATATATTTCACACCTTTATGCCAGTCCTTTCTCCAAGTCTCAGTTTATTCAGGTTAGTAATAGCACCTATCTCTGAGGCTTATTATAGAAATTGTAAATGATTTTATACATAAAATCCCTACAAAAACCAATCTAGAGATTTACTGTTATTCTCATTGCTCAGATAGAGCACAATCTGGTCCCAGAATAAGACTCTGTCATATTAATCTATGGCTATGTTATGACTTACCCCAAAGAACAACCATTTTAGTTCCTTCTGATTTTTTTTTTTTTTTTTAATTAGGGACTCCAGAAAAGGCGAGGCAGCAATGACTGCGTCTTCTTTCTAGTATCTGAGATCTTGGCAGGGATACATGCAATGCTGCGGTCAGCTGAGGTTACTCAACTGGGGTCTAAGTCCGATCTCAGTTCTCCCTGCGTTCTAGATTCCTCCGTTCTGTTCCATGTTGTATCTCTGAGTAGCATGATTGAGCTTCCTTCCAATGTGTTTGCCTTGGGAAGTGGGATTTCCTACATGGTGGAGGTCTTTCCCCAGAAACTGCTGAACCTCTTACACTTCAGCCACCTGACCTGAAATAACATGAAGGGCACAAACTTGCAACTGGCAGATAATTAAGTTCTGGAGATTAATAGGCAGTTAAGTGAATATAAACAAAACGATTGAATTATAATAATCAAACTTTATAAGAGGCTAGATCTTAATTATTCTCACCACACAATAAAAAGAAATGATAATTACAGGATATGCTCACTCTAGCTACAATGACAACCATATTACAATATATAAATGGACCAAGCTAACATCTTATACCTTAAACTTACACAGCATTGTATGTCAAATACATGTCAATTGTAAATAAATGAATATATCAGTAACCAGATCTGATACTTGCACAGTGTCAGTGACTTGCATTATGTTGACCAAAGCAAGTAACGAATCCAGGTCAGATTTAAGGGTAGGTGAAACAGACTCTAGCTTTTGACCGAAAACAATTGCCTGCAGACATGTAGTGGGAAGGAATGAATAGCGGCTGTCTTTAGAGTATGTCTGCCACAGATTTCTAAACTTACCCATTTGGGGCACCTGGGTGGCTCAGTTGGTTGGGCAGCCAACTACAGCTCAGGTCATGATCTCACAGTTCCTGGGTTTGAGCCCTGCGTCAGGCTCTGTGCTGACCTTTTGCTCAGAGACTGGAGCCTGCTTCTGATTCTGGGTCTCCTTCTCTCTCTGAGCATCCCCCACTCACCCTCTGTGTCTCTCTCTCAAAAATAAATAAATATTAAAAAAATTAAACTTACTCATTTTGTCAACAACAAATGAAAAACAAAATCCTTTATATTATTTGAAAAGAAACCTTATGTATTTGAATATCACACTGACGTTATCATAGAAATTATAAATGATATAGCTATTTATTTTTATCCAAACAAAAAAAGATGGTAGTGATGATCAGATAAAATATATTTTATAGGGTGCCTGGGTGGATCAGTTGGTTAAGTGTCCCACTTTGGTTCAGGTCATGATCTCATGGTTCCTGAGTTCAGATTCTGTATCTCCTTCTACCTGTCCTTCCCCAACTTGATTGCTTGCACACTCTCTTTCTCCCTTCCTCTCTCAAAAATAAATAAACATCTAAAAATTTTAAAAATTTGCATTGTGTGGCAGGCATTGAGAAATCACATAACACAGTCAGAAGACATTCTACAGATTCATTTTAACTTCAAAGAAAACTTTTGAACAAAATATATGCTTCATTTGATTTGGAAATATATTCTTAGTTGCCAACTCAGTTGGTCAAAGTGTATCTTTAACTTTTCTAACTTCTTACAAAAATTAGCACTATGTCTGAATAATACAAGTACTTTTTTGTAAGGTTTATAAATACTTGTATATACATTACCTAATGTATGTTAATTAGTAATATTTTCAGTGTTTTTGTTAAGAGACATGTCAATAGTTATCTATTTGTAAATAGAAAATTTTATTTTATAATGAAGTATTATTTTATATATTTATTTAACTTAGAGATATTGAAATAAAAGTCATTCAGCCAAAATGAAAAAAAAAAAGAAGAAAAGATAAAATACAAATTGTAAATTCTTATCCTTGTCCCCTCTCACAAAAGAACGTAAACTAGATGGAAAGGGAAACCTATATATGATGCTCACCCAGTTTGTCTAAAATCCACTCTGGCTTTTGTTCCATTAGCATCTCATCTATCTGACTGTAATTCTATTGTTAGGACACATATTTTTAGTGGAGTTTTGACTCTAAGTAAAACAACTGCTCAACTGATCCTTATCTAAAGAAAAAGTGTTCTAACATAAGAGAAAAAAAATAATGGGCATATTAAGAACAGTGTAGAAAATTCCTATAAGGAATATTCCAAAGAGATTTTAAGAATGATTTGACAACTCTATAGGGCACCTGGGTGGTTTAGTCAGTTAAGTGTCCAATTCTTGGTTTGGGCTCAGGTCATGATCTCACAGTTTGTGGGTTCGAGGTTTGCGTTGGGCTCTGCACTGACAGCAAGAAGCCTGCTTGGGACTGTCTCTCTCCTTCTCTCTCTGCCCTTCCTGCATGCTCAGTCTTGCTCTCTCTCTCACACACACAATAAATAAAGTAAAGTGACTAAAATTTTTTTATTATTTTTAAAAACATCAACATACAAAATCAGGCTATTTAGATTTTTAAAATATTTTTAATATTTGTTCATTTTTGAGAGAGAGAGACAGAGTACAAGTTGGGGAGGAACAGAAAGGGGGGGAGACACAGAATCCAAAGGAGGCTCCAGACTCTGAGCTATCAGCACAGAGCCCAATGTGGGGCTTGAACTTACTACAAGATCATGACCTGAGCTGAAGTTGGACACCCAACCAACTGAGACACCCAGGCACTCCATAACCTATTTAGATTTTAATTTCAATTCCCATTTTAATAATAGGGTAGGATATGGAATTATAAAGATGCCTTTATATCTGAATTCAAGGAACATTAGCCAAATGGAAGATAATTTAAGTTTAAACAACTTTTTGTAAATTATAAAGATGCAGGATAAACATCTTCAAGTGTTAAAACAACATTTAGCAACATGGGAGAGATTTCTTTGCACTTGGCAAGGATCTCTTAACTGTTACTGAAGAAATACAAAAACACAAAAAGGCCTTTATGCTGGATATTTTGTATGTCAGTTGAATAACAATCATCCCCACATGAGTTAAAACTTATCTACTCAAAAGCACAAAGCTTGTTGAGAGTATAACAAATCTGATTATAACAAATTGAAGCAAACATTTTTTTCCAGAGAAATCATTTTTCCATAGCAACCATGTAATTTTGTGCACTTGTGTGTGTGTGTGCACGTGCATGTACACACATGCCTGTGTGTTTGAAGATGGAATGTGTAAAATTATAAAAGCAGCATTTATAAGTTTAACTTCTGAAACATAATTAGCACTAAGTAATGACAAGCGAATTAACTAAATGACAGCATTTATTTTACAAGATGTTATTACTGTCTATATCTGTTTCTCTGTATCTAAAATGCTACTTTATTCTCCTAGAGTTTTACAATTATGAATATTCATAATTTTAATTTTAATCAGACCTAAAATCAACTTCTATAACTATAACCTAGTAATAGTACATCAATTTGTCTACTTGGTTTGGAATTGATCCCTGAAACCACATCTACAAAGACAATGAGAATTTCATACTGCATGGTCAAGCACAAGGGTGAGGTATGTAAGGTATGGTAAGGTGTAGAGTCAGAGTGAACCTATTCTTCACAGGAAATCACACTGGTATCTTGGAGCAGTAAGGCTATGGACATTCCAAATCAACACCTGCCATTGTAATCTATTCACTCCAAGTAGATCAACATAAAAGATGCCAAAACACATTCAAGACAAAGGATACTGCTCCAGAAATTACACTATTAGATATGTACCTAAGGACTACAAAAATACTCATTCAAAGGGATACGTGCATCCCAACATTTATAGCAGCTTTACCTATAACAGCCAAATTATACCTATAACCATCCAAATGTCCATCAATGGATAAATGCATGAAGAAGATGTGGTATGTATATACAATGGGAAACTATTAGACCACAAAAGATAATGAAATCTTGCCATTTGTAATGACATGGCTGGAACTAGAGAGTATTATGCTAGGTGATATAAGTCAGTCAGAGGAAGACAAATACCATATGATTTCACTCTTACGTGGAATTTAAGAAACAGAACAAACAAGCTTAGGAAAAAAGAGAGAGAGAGGCAAACCAAGAAACAGACTCTCAGTTATATAGGACAAACTGATGGTGACCAGAGGGGAGGTAGGTGTAAGTAGGTGTGGGGATTAAGGGTACACTTGTGATGAGCACCAGGTGTCTATCTATTATTATCATAAAATAATTAAATTTCAAAACTATTACATTTTAATATTACCATTTCTTTGGTGACATATATCAGAATATATAAATAAGTTTATATATATATGTAAATACAAATTATTCATCTAATCTTCACAAACTAGCGATGTTTAATGTTTTTTTAGTTATGAAGTGTCAATTACATAACAACCAAATATCTAAGGTAAATGGTGAAAAAAAAAGGTGACAGGGGGCATCTGGGTGGATCAGTGAGTTAAACGCCCAACTCTTGGTTTTGGCTCAGGTCACGATTTCATGATTCATGAGTTCAAGCCCCACATCAGGCTCTGTGCTGGCAGTGCAGAGCCTGCTTTAGATTCTGTCTCCCTCTCTCTCTCTCTCTCTGCTCCTCCCCTACTCATACTCTGTCTCTTTCATAAATAAATAAGTAAATAAATAAACAAATAAATAAATAAATAAATTTTTAAAAAGTGACAGAATCAGGATTCAAGTCTGGTCCTATTTATACTCAAAGGTGCTGCTCTTGGTACTAATACCACATTGGTTTCTCCACAATCTACTCCATGGAACCTTTTGCACAGTGGCAGTAGAATACCCGATGGGGGTTACCCGGGGCACGATTACTGCTAATTGACAATTAATGCACTGATACAATAGCAATACAATCAATATACAATTTTACACTTCCTGAAAATGACGGTCTATCCTTCCAAACAGCTATCTTAAATAAAAGTAGACACAAGAAGAGCATGATACATTTGAATGCTCTCAATTTGATAATTGTTAGAAATGTAGAACTATAGACAATGCTTTCCAGTTTTTGTTTAAAAAGACACAGAAAGTCTCACGCAAGGAGATATTTCCATCAAGAAAATACAGAATTCTACAATACCAGCTCAGTTTGGAAAGACCAGAAAGAGGACACTTCAAAACAAAATTACTGCCCATTTAACCATTTATGAAAGCAAGTCAAGTTGCAGAGAGAAAAAAGATGTCAGGAAGATGGTATCTGCTGGGATGACACTTGATGACACTTGGATTCTTCATCCTGCTTTTCCAACGCTGCCCCTCGTGGCGTAAGGGTCTTCCTCCTGCCCCATCAGGGAATGTGCTGGTTGAGGGGCTTAGGCTCCATCAACCTGCTGGAATCTGTCGTTATCCGCAGGACATGGATGAGCTGGCAAGCTACTGGTAAGAAGTGAAAGTTTCTTCACAACGCTCAAGAGCAAACGGCCATGCTTGTTTAATTTTCTAAATAAAATTAAGTGCGGCTCTGCCCCTACTTAACTTAATTTGTGAAAAAATTAAACACCTATTATTTAAAAAGTCCCGTTCCCTTCTGTCAGTATTATGAAAACTCTGAAAGCTTTGTAGTTCAGAGACACAGGGGAAGATCCTTTTGTTTCTAATTAATTCCTGCCATCCCTAAAATATTCACCACCGGCCATGAGCTCCAGAGTTCAAGGCATTGCCCTTTCTCTACAAGATGTTTACCAATTAAATTGATGTGTTTTCATGGTTGAAAGCCATGTATAGATAATGTGGACGCTAAGACAATTCAAAATGTAAATTTTCTGTTGCCACACGGTGTTTTTGTTTCTTTTTACTTATTAATTTGATTATCATTTGTTAAAACTGCACCAAAACATAAACATGTGGCAGATTTTGAAGTACAATTATTTAAAAAGCATTGGCGGGGGGAGGGGGGTGAGCCTGGGTGTCTCAATAGGCTGAGAGTGCAACTTCAGCTCAGATCATGATCTTGCAGTTCATGAGTTCTAGCCCCACCTCCCCGTACCCAGTTGGGCTCTATGCTAAGAGCACAGAGCCTAAAGCCTGCTTCAGATTCTGTGCTTTCCTCTCCCTCTCTCTTTGCCTCTCCCCTGCTTGTGCTCTGTCTCTTTCTGTCTCTCAAAAAAAATAAATAAAATAAATAAAATATTAAGGACATTTTTAAAAATGTATTTTTAGAAAAATCAATATCGTAACAAATGTTTACCCTGTAAATTCACATCTCAGATGAATCTTGGTTTTTGCTAGAATGTGACTGGGTCAGAATTATATCTTTCCTATATTCTCATTTTTGCACATTTAAGCACTGAGAAATCTCATTCTCAGAAATAAGTAGATGGGAGCCGAGGGGCTCTATTATGACAATGTCCCTCAGTTCTGTGAATTCCTTAAAAAATAATAAAAATGTTACAGAGAGATTGACCATACAGACCAATTTGTAATCAAGTGCCTACTAATACCTCAATTAGTTATTTGTTCAAAATTTTAAAAGAATTTAATGTAAAAACCTTTAAAAATCACTGGTAAAAGATATTGTTTCCTATTTATTAAAATTGCCTGTTTCTGCTGTTGTTGTTGTTTAATGGAGAGGACTGTTCTGAATCTCCCTTTTGTTTTGCATCCTGGAGATTTCTACTTATTTATCTATTTGTTTATTTATTTATTTATTTATTTTTTAATTACTTGAGTATGTATTTTGTCCACATCACAAAAATAGGCAGTATATGGGATACACAGGTATAATTCTTCCTCTCAAGTACTTTATAATATTGATAAGGAGATAAGTCACACAAGAATGACAGGTATAGATATCAGAGTCAGTATCCATCGAATGGCCCCAACAGAAAGGGCTTAGGCGAATCAAAAGTGAGAGGAACACCCATGTACAGAGGTAGGAAGAAAGTCTGGAGAACATGGACTTGGAGCTGTGTAAGAAGCAGCCATGAGGAGGGCACTTGTTGGGATGAGCACTGAGTGTTGTATGTAAGGGATGAATGACGGGAATCTACCCCTAAAACCCAGAGCATCCTGGAGATTTAAACACCAAGGGGCAAAACTTCAAACTAACATTCAAGAAGATTGAGATATATTTCTTTTTTGAAAAACACTATTAAAAAAAACAAAACAAAACCCTTGTGCGAGAAAGTTTCTTGGAAAGGAAGGATGGAAAAAGGAACCGGAAGAATTAGGGCACAGTTATTCAAATTTGGCACTTGAACACAGGTTCCAGTTACCGGCCTGGCCAGAATCCTCTTCCCTTCATCTCGGGGGATGGCAGACCTCAGGCTGAAATTAGGAACCTATATGGCTAATCAACCAAATCTGTTTTCTTTTCTGTACAGTAAAATCTCCAAATTTATTTTCAAATTAAATTGAGTCTGTTTTGAAGTGTTCTGATAACAATATCGATACTGAATTCTAATTCTAAGATAGCAATGTGGATAGTTACATTAAGAGATTGTTACACCAAACTCTGACTACATTTTAGAAACTAAACACAGTGTTGAATAACTGGTTATAGGTCCCCAAGAAATGACTTCATGAGGGAAAACCTGTGGGGAAAAAGAAGCAAATAAGAGAAACACCTTTGAGCAACGAAGATGAAATTTTTTTCTGAAAGGTCAGATAACATCTGTAGGAGCACATTATTTAATTTATCTTCTTTTTTTGTTTTTCAGGCTTTAAGGATAATCACACTTCGAAGAACAGGACCATCATGAAAATCATTGATGGGATTTGCATATGAAAAACATTTGTCCATCTCCTGATAAAACTTGTAGGGATTGAACATTTTCCCCTCCTTCCTTTTTAGTTCTTTGGCTGGTCATTTACAAACGATGTAGGGATACATTGACAGCCTTGGGATTAAGGTGTTTGTACAGTATTCGTTTGTGTTTGTACAGTATTCGTTTGTTAAGTGTTGAAAGGGGCCTGAGATGCTGATTTAAAGTTTTCTCCTAGCCTTACAGACTTACTGGGGCTGGGGTAGTGATAGCTTTGGTGACAAGGTACCCTTGTGCCTCTCCACCCAAACTATCCCATGATCCACGATATTTTAGTAACATTGGTTCCAAGTCATTGTTAGTATTTTAGTTATACCTCTGTGGTGTAGTTGCTAAAGTTCTCTCTATGAATTTAGGCGTCATCAGTTGGCTATGATTGAACCATGATTTAAATCTTAATAGGTAAATAATTTTAGAATATTGTCTAATGTTTATAATAGGTGAGAATGCATGCATTGTTACAGTTCTTTCAGATAAGTAGCTTTACAGAAAGAGAAGAAACTTGGAATCATTCTACAAAAGGCAGCATTTCCTGTGGGAATATACCAGAGAATTAACCTTGGATTCTATTTCTACTTCAATAGTGCATTTTTAACATAATAGCACAATTCTAAAGAATCAAGTACATTCTTATGTTTAAAAAAATTCTTTACCTGCAGCTATACAGCAGAAAACGAAGATCCTATGTCACAAAATCAACAACTCTTAATATTTATGCATATACTAATACTATCTTAATAAGAACTATATAAAAGTCTCCCCCTCCCTCTCTCTCTCTCTCTCTCCCCCTCCCTCTCTCTCTCCCTCTCCCTCTCTCTCTTCCCTGCCTCAGGCTAGGTCACATGTTTCAACTACATGAAATAATTCAAATATCCAGGTGATTGAGTGTTCAGAAGTAATACCATATCCAAAACAAGGTTACCTTTTTTTGTTTTTTCTCCCTAACGTATAAACTCTCAGCAGATAATGTGAGGTCAGGATTAATTAAAGTGTGTCATTTAAGTCAACTCTGTGTGGACAAGATGTGAGTTTAAATAACTACCAGGTAACTATGTGGTTACAATCCATCTTGGAGGGAGAAAAAAGAATCAGGGATCCAGAGGTTTCAAATCAAAGGGGGCATTCTTTGGTAACAGGAACCAAAACGATGTTTATTTAGGTAAAAAAGTAAAGGCTTTGCATAATTAGGTGCATTTAATGTAAATGTTGTTGCATTCTCCTTAATAGTGTGAAAATCAACCAAGACTTATGAAATGAGAACAAGCAAAGGATATTTATCAGAGCTTGATCTAGCCAGAGAATCAGCACACATTTCTTGCATTCAACGGGGACTAAACAGCAAGCAGGGAGTTGCCAAAGTTTGTAGAAGAAAAATGGAAAGGTTCTTGCACACCCTGATATGAGGTTGTTGGTACGGGTAGACAGGCGGTTGGCTAACTAGCAGTAGGGCGTTTTGTGTGATCATTTCGAAAGGATAATTGGTGGGGTGCATGGGTAGTTCAGTCGTTGAGTGTCGACTTGACTTCAGCTCATGTCGTGATCTCACAGTTCGTGGGTTCGAGCCCTGCATCGGGCTCTGTGATGACAGCTCAGAGCCTGGAGCCTGCTTTTGATTCTGTGTGTCCCTCTCTCTCTGCCCCATCCCTGTTCATGAAATGCGGCTCTTTGTCTCTCAAAAATAAATAAATGTTAAAAAAAATTTTAATTAAAAAAAAAAGAAAGGTAATTGGCTTTTTGTCATTCATTCTAAATGGGAGCCAAAGGCAAAATTTAGGGAAGTTGTTAGTTGTCAGGCAATCCCTTCCCATCCAGGGCCAAATGCTGCAGAGGCTGTGGTTCAAACTGGCTGCTGCAGTTGTGGGTCTGCGCTCTATTTTTCAGTATGGGATGGCCACTGTCCATATGCATATTCAGTTTTTCATTCTAGAAGGACAGGAGCTGCCTGAGAGGTCCAGGTAATCCGGATTTTAGTCACATCACATAGTGCCTCAGCTCCGCCTTCTGGATGCGGTGATTGGCCCAAAGACACATTCTTCATCCCAGTTGCACCAATCATATTAGCCCAACTCTCATAGACCTATTAGGTCCCAGAGGCTAAACCAGAACTAGAGCTCTTCAGTAATACATTTGAACTAGAACAGAGAGTAAGATTCTATTAGAAAAATAGGAGAATGTGAAACTTGAGTTTGGCAACAATTCTACCTCTTTAGCTGTGGCAGAAGCCAGACTGAGAGATAAGACAGAGGTCCAGGAGCAGCAGAGATTGGAAAGCAGTAGAAAAAGAGTGTAAAAATGAGAAGGCCACATCTCTGTGAAAAATAAAGCTACGGAATATCCCTGCCTTTCTTAAGATTAAAAAAAAAAAAAAAAACCTAGTTAATCCCTCTTGTTTGCCTAATTGATTTTGTGTAAATTTCTTACAAATGAATCTCGATTATTCCTAAAGTGTTTTTATGAAATTCCTGTTGTGTTGCAGCCACTGTAACACATAGTCCTGTTGTTCCCTGGTGTTTGACACTTCCGTCCCCCATCCCCCAACTGTTTTGTAGCTGGGCAGTCACATGATTGTACTGGGCAATGACATATGAGCAAAAGTGACAGGTGTCCCTTCAGAGCTAAGACATTTAAATGCTGAAGCAATTATCTCATCTCTTTCTGTCTTCTCCGACTAGATGTTGTGGAAGAGGCATCCTGTCACCTTAGTGACAGTGGGTGATGATCAGTAATGAAGCTAAAAGGTCACCGAACACTGGTAAGTGAGGAAAGATTCGTGTTTGGACTTTACCCTGGGGGCATTCAATATTCAGCAGATTATTTTTGAATCTATATTCTGTTCAAAACAATCGGTACCGACAATTCAAAGTGATTACATTCTGTTAAGCAGCGGGTGAAGTGTTCAGATGTGTGCTTGTGAAGCAGTACACGGGCTGCCTTGTGCAAAACAGGTTAGAGAGGATTGGTGTGACCGAGAGGCCGGACGAACTTATTCTCTGTGTGAGACAGAAAAAAGGGGCGTCCTTCCCTTAACTGCCTTTCCATGCACCACAATGAGGGCCCTCCGGGTTCTTATAGTTGGACAAGTAGAAGAGAAAGAAAACAGTCCCCTAAAACTCAGGAAGTTTATAAATTAAAAAAATAGTTATGTGCTATCCTGCTTATAATTTCATTTTCATGACTCAGAATGCCTTCCATAAGCACATTCTGGCAAACCATAAAACAAATAAATGGAAGTTGAATAAAACCTATTGGACACTAGAATTGTAACACCAGATTAAACACATTACCACAAAACATAAATACACAATTTTATATCTACAAGTATATTAAGCTGAAAGAAACTTTAACTGAATTTAGGTAAATTCATCAATAAAACATGTTTTTGTAAACACCAATTGTTGGGCATATTGAATATTCTTCCTCTTTAAAGCTCATGAATATAATACCTCAGGAAAAATCTGTTCTCCTCACATTTCCTTTATAAAATGCAGAAGAAATAATAAAAAGTGAGCATGTCTTCCTCCTCAATGTGATATCTTGGAATACATAAATATACCTCTTTGTTCATGAAACGAAAGTTGTAGAACCAAAGTATCTGATTTTAACAGTGTTTTTTTTTCTTTCTTCATCTGTTTCTTTCTTTTCATTTCAAATAGCAAGATTGAGGGGAAGAGACATTTAGGAGAAATAATTGTCTTCTACCAGCCAGCTTGCAAAAACTAAAACAAATAGCAATGATGTAAAAAAAAAAAAAGTTGTTTTGACATTCTGATAAATGAAAGTGTAGATGAATAGGAGTATATTAGAGGTGCATGTTTATCTGAGGCCCGTGAAAATTGCTGATTATAAAGGAGAGAGTTAATGATTTCTAATTGTGTTGTAATTTGAATGCAGTCTAAAAGTAATGAAGAGAACAGATTTGTGTGTTAACATAAGAAATATTAGAGGAATGGGTGCCCAGTGTTTGGGATAATTAATTCTACCCCCACTCCCTACAGACATATGCATGTATAAAATGAATTAGATTCTAAAGAGCACCCAAAGAACCAAAATTAGACTCTGAATATGCTTGCTATCATATGGGAGCTTAAATTACTATTTTTGATGTTCTTTGTGACTATCTCATTTAGTTTCTATTGTGTTTGATTTTATGTTCTAAGGTGTTTTTTTAATGGATTGAATAATGCATAAAAATCTGCAGAGCTGTGCAGAAAGTTTGGAGGCAGTGCCGTTTAGAGCTTTAATTCCACAGCAAATCCTACTATTTCTCTGGTGGTATGTCTTTTTGTTGTTGCTGTGTAGAGCTCTGAGTATGTACACATGCCTGTGCATGCGTGTGTGTGTGTGTGTGTGTGTGTGTGTGTGTGTGTGTGTGTGTTGATTTTACTCCTTTGATTTCAAGGAAAAAATAAACAATTGATGTAAGCAAAGGTATTTTGCAACTCATGTCAACCACCTTCTATTTGAACTAAAAAAAAATTCAGTTCGTGGGAATGGTAGCAGCACATTATTTAAGAACAGTCCACCAAGAAATGGACAAAAGCATTCAAACATCGTACAAAGCAGTAGCAATTTCCTCATTTTATTACTCACCAAACCAAACAAAAGCATACTTGCAAAAAGACATTGTTTCATTTGCTTTTCATACAAGGCGCAGTAATCTGTCTCTGCTTGTGTGTGTCCTTTGTCCTTACTCATGTCAATAGTACATTTTAATTTATAGAAAGACTGGAGTGCCTTTCATAAGCACATTAGTGGGCAAATCACTTGGGAAAATCAAATAAAACCTAGCTACTAAAACTTACAGAAGAGGGGTACCTGGTGGTTTCGTTGGTTAAGCATCCAACTTTGGCTCAGGTCATGATCTCACTATTTCCAAGTTCGAGTCCTGCATCGGGCTCTTGGCTGATAGCTTGGAGCCTGGAGCCTGTTTCAGATTCTGTGTGTGTATCTCTCTACACCTCCTCACTTGCATTCTCTCTCTCTCTCTCTCTCTCTCTCTCTCTCTCTCTCTCTCTCCCTCAAAAATAAATAAACATTAAAAATATAATACTAACAAAAACCATTAAAACTTACAGAAGAAAGAGCACATTCAAATTCATGGCAAACCAATGAACATGCCCAGAACACGAGGGTACCCAACTCCCCATCAGGAGAGTCCCCTGCAGATCATAACTTCTGAGTAAGAGAAGGTTATCTCATAACTCAGAAAGCTCCACACCCCAGTCAAAATGCACCTTGACACTCGTGAATTGAGCCATTGTTCGTTAAGCCTTGTCTAGGCCTGTGTCAGGGACTAGCTTATCTAAGGCTTATGTATTTCATTTATCACAATTATACCATATGCAGTTTGACTAACAGACACAGCATAGGTCAGGGAGTTGAGGCACAGCAGCAGGCCTTGCTAATTCATCCCAGCCCCTCAGGCTCTGTAATCCCCCTTGAACTGTATATGTGTGCTCAGAACTAAAACAGAACTTCAGAGCTAGAATAAGGGTCACTTACCCCTACATCTCTAGCAGCACATGAGATCAAGACAGAATGCCACACCGCACCCCTTGAAATAAATAAGGAAACATTTTGCCATCTTTGGTTTTCTTTCCATATCTGTATTTCAGTTCATTCTGAATTTGAAGAGGGAAAAATGGAGAGTTATTTATTAGTCTCCTGTAAATGCCTGGGTAACATTAGATGCTTAGATAAACAATCCTCAAGGTTAAAGTAGATTAAATCTTAAAATTTGGGGCACCTGGATGGCTCAGTCAGTTGAGCATTGGACTTTGGCTCAGGTCATGATCTCACGGTTTGTGGGTTCAAGCCCCGTGTCAGGCTCTGTGCTGACAGCTAGCTCAGAGCCTGGAGCCTGTCTTTGGATTCTGTGTCTCCCTTTCTCTCCAACCCTCCCATGCTCATGCTGTCTCTCTCTCTCTATCTCAAAAATAAATAAAACATTAAAACATTTTTTAAAAATTATTTCTCACCAGCAATATTCAAATGAAACATTCCTGGTCAGTGGTTGACTTTCTCCACGTGGTAATTCAGGAACTTGGCCTCCTCCCTTCTTCTAGCTCCAGCCACCCATTAGGTCGTGAAGTTCTCCATTTTGAACTGACAAGTGTGGAAAGAACCGGAGGATCAAGGAGGGGGTTCTGTGGCCCAGCCCTGGAAGTGGTGTAGATTAAGTAGGACTCAGATGAGTAGAAATTTCAGCAAGCTGTTTGCCCAGGAAGAAGGAAAGAATATCTCAGTGAAGAGCTCTCAGCCTCTGCCTCAGCTTTTCAAAATCTGACTTTGTGGAGCATAGCCCTTCAAGGAGACTTTGTGGACCTTATATTATGGAAGGGCTCTCATGACACGTTTTTGTTGTTCATAACATACCTGACTATGACTATTACAATGCCCTATATACTTGTAGGCGTCTCAGACCTATGGCCGTTATACATATAAATACACATAGTTTCTTAAGACCTAGTAACAGGCCTTGGGACCAGTGCAAGATTCTTTCTATAATCCTTCTCTTTATCTAGGTTTCCTGTCCTCACAGAACCATTGTGCTCTATGGACATTTATTTCATAACATAGTATGTGTTCTTGTCCACAAAGAAGTACAATGAAATATTTCCAGGTATCTGACAGGAATTATAGAACCTGTTAAATATCTGCATATGTCATTTTATATTGGATTAATGTTATTTTTGTTTTAAAAGTGAATCATATGATTTTATCTATATGTATCGAATGAGTCAGTGTTAATTTTATTTTTTTCCCATTCTATTTGTCATCTTCCTTTGACCCTTGGTTGCCATGTTTACCATATTTTATGGTGGCTAGTGTTCTCTTTCCCAGTATAAACTAAACTGTTTAGCATCACTCCCTGATTTCATTAAAATCATTTCTACAAATTATGAGCCATAATTACAAGGAGTTCACTGCTGTTTGTTAACAGCTAAGGTGCAATGCATAAACATAAATGTTTAGTTTATCATTTCCCCATCCTTTCTAAGTATTTCTTCCCCATATCACATGTTATACACCATTTGTTAAAGGGAATAAACTTGAGTAAACTTATGGATTTACCTTTGGTAATGAATTATATGAAAATGGGGCCCCTTGCAGTAGAGCAAGGTGAGAGAGACTTGTGCATTGCAATAAATGAAAGAGCTTAAATAAAATTGTTATTCTGTCTTTACTATAATAGTCAGAAGTCCAGGCTTGCCTGGCTGTCCTGCTAAAGAAATAGACTCTATCTATTTTTCCAGTGGTATTTATAGTGTTGGCCTCAGCTGTATGGCCAAAAATCAACATTTTTTTCTGTATAATCTCTATTCCATGTTACTGAAGACAAACACTACACTTCATTTGAGGAAGAAAATTATGATATTGAGATGAGAGGCTTATTTCCCACTATATCAAACCACCCTTTGCTTCCACCTCAGGGTCACTTCTACTTTATTAATTAGCAAACACAAACCATGCATTATACAAAATATGTGCCAAGCTATATTAACCTAAGAGTTGTAGCATGTCAGTTCATATTATCAGTTATGTCCCAAAATGTCCTACATGCCCCAAAGTGTGTCCAGATGCATATTTTTGTCATCTGTGAGTATGAAGCCTCTAGCCATTGCCTTCTTCCATGGATCCAGAGAATGAAAGGCATTTAGATATATGTAGGAGAACTATAGGAGATGAACTGTGGCTGAGCAGCCCTGTTGCAGATCATACAGGATTTATCATTTTTTTAGAGTTTATTTCTTTGACAGAGACAGAGAGAGTTCAAGTGGAGCAGGGGCAGAGAGAGAAGGAGAGAGAGAATCCCAAGCACGTTCCATGTTATTAGCCCCATTGCGGGGCTCCATCTCACGAACCGTGATATCATGACCTTAGCGCAAATTAAGAGTCAGATGCTCAACCAACTGAGCCACCCAGGTGCCTAGAATTTTTCATGGTATAAGACTTATGCCATGTTATACCATGTGTTCCATAGTATAAGTCTAAGATTATTTATTTTGTATTTAAATTAGAATAAACGCTTAGCAGTAATGAGTTTAAGGTGCATGTATAATGGAAACGTTGGTGAGATTGATATAACTTGCCAAACTTGAAGGCTGTAGTGTTGTCACTAACCATGTCAACACAGATGCATCAATATCTTTAAAAAAGGAAAGAAATAAGGAAAATAAATGTGCTCTGAGCCACAGTAGGACGCCTAGACAAAAGATGCTTCCAGCAGCCCCGTGATTATATGCAGAAGACAGAAAATCTACCCCAAACAAAAATAATACTAGCTAAGTACAGGAGACCCAACAGAAGGGTGCACGATTTTCCCCAGACACCTCATTATAAACAGCTTTGTGGACAGTATTCGCCTCGCGGTTTCACAAAGATCATTACCATCATCAGACCCCCATGGAACTCTCCTCTCCATGGGGAATGGTTTCTACTCCTTAGAAACTACTGAGAAAATTAAGAGACAGAGAAAAAGGGAGAGTAAGATATAATTAAACTCCTGTAAACTTTTTTGTTTACAGGAATCTAGGTTCCTGACTTTGATGTTGCTGCTAAAATAGCACTGGGGAAAAATTTCCTGGAATAATAAAAAATGATCAATTTAGGTTTTAAATTTTGTGACTCATAATAAAGCTTTATTCTCCTCTCTCTTCCACTATTTTTTATAATGAAGGTATAAAACATATTAATTCTTTTTCACAAATAATGACTCCATGAGATTATACTTGAGTGTAGGGATTTCAAAGTCATTTTATAAGAATTAGTTGCATTGCTACACATTTTGTCTGGAATGTCTAAGCAATATCATTAAAAGCCCAGTTTAATTGCTTTAAAAAAATATGTTTGACATGATACTCAATCTTTCAAAATTCACATTTCACTCTTTATACATCAGCACCTAAAATGACTCACGTCTTTCTCTTTCTTTGAATTTCTTCCCCTGGAATTCAAAAGCATTGAGACTTAAACTCTTTAAAATCTGCTGTGTAGTATATTATTAACTACACATTCATGGAAATATATCAAATGTCTAATCAGAATCTAATGTATTCTTGAATATACAGAAAAAAATATATATGAAGCTTATCAACCACATGTTCCAAATTGAATGTGGAGGACAACATGAAAACAAGCAAACAAAAACTGACAAAAAAAAATTCAGATAGGGGTACCTGGGTGGCTCAGTTGGTTAGGCATCTGACTTTAGCTCATGTCATGATACATGGTACATGGGTTTGAGCCCTGCATCAGGTTCTGCGCTGACAGCTTAGAGCCTGGAGTCTGTTTCAGATTCTATGTCGTCCTCTCTCTCTCTCTCCTCCTCCCTTGTTCACACTCTGTCTCTCACTGTCTCAAAAGTAAACATTAAACATTAAAAAATATTTAAAAAGTAATTCCAAATAGTCCTAGATTTATGGCAAAGATAAAGGATGCTGAGGGCCAGCGAAGGCTTCAGAGAAGTGATTGTGAACTGAGTTTTAAAGATTGATCACATGGTGGTCAGGTAGAGGTAAAAACCACTGTATTATGATGAATTGTTACCCCAAATCTTATATGATAAATATTAATTTTACTATTCTCAATTTTTCCATTCAGTTTACATGGCATACATAGAAATCATATGCAACATATAGGGGAAAGATTTCAGGATGCTATGAGTTTAGGACTAGAAGTTTAAGACTTGAGGGAGAGATCATTGAATAGAAATTTGTTTACCAGTTGACATTTTTAAGGTTTAGAAAAACTCAGATGCAAGTTCACCATGACTATTGGAAACAGTAAGAGAAGGTGATAGAACATTGATTAGACTATAGATCCACTGTACTCAGGCTATCTACCTGCTAGGTCATCTGTCTGGAAGAAGTGTCCAAGGGATTTGGTCATGTCAGGTGGCATTGGAAAATAAGAGAAAGCATGGCATGTACAGGTTTTTGTAAGAGCTCTCCAGTTTAAGTATTACTCTGTTGGCATTCCTTTGTATTGATTTCTCTAATATCAAGTAATGTAAACTAGGGGAATGCAGTGTTTTCAAAGTCAGCAGGCACTTGCCACTGCTTGGACCATGCGGTCAGAGGAGTGCTTAGGGAACCTTTGATAGTAGCCTGTGGCAGCAGAATTCACTGCTAAACAGAGGCACAAGAGACTATATCCTATATAACATGGTATTTTATAGTTTCAAGAAATATATTGAATTAAAGGTATAATGAACTACAAACCATTGATAGCTCCATTAAAACTGAAGATGGGGTAAGAAAATGTGGATTCTAAATAACCACATAGGAGTTGTTGTTGCTTCCTTCAAAAATAATCAAGGACATGAGAACAGATCTCAGATTGATGGAATTTTAATAGACTTGAAAATAGATGGAATAGAAATGCTGCAAATCACTTGTATTCATCATCGGTGCATAAAAAAGACCGAAACAATAAAGTGAAACATTTCACAGACTATTAATGGGGGAGTTAATTATTGCTATTCTTTTTTTAAAATTTTTTAAATGTTATTTTTGTTTTTGAAAATAGAGAGACAGAGCATGAGTGAGAAGGGGCAGAGAGAGAGAGGGAGACACCAAATCAGAAGCAGGCTCCAGGCTCTGAGCTGTCAGCACAGAGCCCAAGGAGAAATCCACGAACGTGAGATCATGACCTGAGCCTAAGTCCGAGGCTTACCCGACTGAGCCACTCAGGCGCCCCATTTATTGCTATTCTTAATGTAGAGGAAGAGAAATGTTTACTCACAAAAAACACATTGATGTGTTACCATGGTGAAAATCAAGGAAATTTTGAACTTATGGGGTTTTTATAGAAGCTAATAAAAGAGAGTTACTTTGGTGGTTTCTTTTATTTGTTTTATCAGCACATTTAAATTAAATTGTTAAAAATAAAGGTTATACCCAGGAATATTTCAAAACCTAATTATAGTAAAAGTAGAATTGGTAACAAAAATTGAATATAGAAGGTAAATTCTATACTATTCTGTTATTAATAAAGACAAAACTGAATATTTTGCATGATAGTCTGTCCAGGCAGGAAAGACTCAATTTTGAAAAATTTCCCACCTTATTTATAGAAGCCTAGAATATGAAAAAAACAGTGGCCCGAGCAAGTATCTGTTTGTGACACACTGCAAAATCCAGAAGCAACCTTGTTAAAATGGCTGTAGATTTTATTCAACTTTGCTAGATTGTGAACAAAATACTAAGGGAGAAAGATTTTATTATATTTCCCCTAAGGTAAAATAAAATGTTTTGGCAACTTCGTAAAGCACTGTATTTGGTTTCATTTCTATTTTATAATGCAGCATGTGATAGTTCCTTTTACACATGAACTCTAATGAATGACAATGAAATGACGTTAACTTGAGTCATGGTAAAAGCAGGAATGCCATGGATATTATATTATGTGAACTAAAAAGATTCTAATTTGTTTATTTTTTAACTGAAAGGATTCTAACTTGTTTATTCTTTCATAGATATTGAGTATGTGAATGTGTGCATCCATGATATATATATGTATATATATAATGTTCTGAATACTTAATATAGCAAGAATATATAAAGATTATTTACATTGGCTGATCAAAGGAAATTAAGCAATGAATGATGTAGTAAACTAACCATTTTCCCCAGATTAGGAATAATAAAATATTTGTATGATCTTCATATGAAAATGTTTCAAAATAACCTATTGAGACTGAGAATGAATTCCAACCCACAGTCAAAGTAAAAAGCAATATGAAGGTTAAAATGGTTCACTTTTCAATATTAGATCATGATTTCTTATAAACTGAATCTTTATTATCAATTATTGATTAAAATTAATGCGTTCCTAAGATCTCAAGTTACTTGAATGCTATAAATATCTTCCCAATAAAAAGATTGCCCATGTTATTTATGTTAGTTTAAATATACTTCCACTTAAATAAGTTGCCCTGAAAGAACAGTTGAACTACTGTTTTGGTTTGTTTTGTTTCATGGGGAATTAAAACTTTAGAAATGTTCATAAAATGTTGTACTCTACAGAAAAGCAGCATTATATCATTTCTCTTCACCTTTTCTTTTACTATCATTGCTGCATATTTCTAGACAATTTTATCAGTTAAATGATATAGTTTATTGAAAACTAGAAGAATATTGGGCCGTTATTAACTTTTTTAACCTCTCTAGGTCATTTTGCAGACTTCACCTTCCAGCCTATTTGTTTCTGCATACTCTACATATTTAATACCTATGAATTTCCTTTTTCTTTTCATAATATTTGTTCATTCATCCACATCATTAATAATGTTATTAAGTGAGGACAAACCCAGCACCTGTGCTCCCTTCCACCTTGAAATATTTTGCTGATGTAGAGGTTGTATCTGATTGAATTCTTTTTAATTCTTCAAGGATTATTGATGTGAAATTAGCTTTTCAGAAATGGTCCATACTTAAGAAAAACTGGATTAATGTACAGTAGGGGTATAGCGTCCAACATAGTACCTAAAAGAAGTGGGTCTGTTTCCAGAATGGACACACTGCAGAAGGGTTTTTCTGAGACAGAGGAGAAAAAGGAAAAAGAAGAGGTGTCTGGGTGGCTCCAATGGTTAAATGTCCAACTTTTGGTTTTTGGCTCAGGTCACGATCTCACGGCTTCATGAGTTTGAGCCCCTCACTGTGCTCTGTGCTGGCAGTGCGGAGTCTACTTGAGATTCTCTCTCTATCCCTTTCTCTCTGCCCCTCTTCCACTTCTCTGCTGTCTCTGTCTCTCTCAAAATAAATCAAACACTTAAAAATTATTTGTAAAAAGTAAAAAACCCAAGCTGAAGAAGAAAGAGGTGAGGAAAAGACAACTTTGTCTCTGCTGTTTTGTTAAGGACCAATTCTGAACCATGTTTAGCTTTCTTTTTTTTTTTTTTTTTTTTTTTTTTTTAGAGACAGAGAGAGACAGTACAAGCAGGGGAGGGTCAGAGATAGAGGGAGATACAGAGTGTGAAGCAGGCTCCAGGCTCTGAACTAGCTGTCAGCACAGAGCCTGACGTGGGGCTCAAACCCATGAACTGTGAGATCATGACCTGAGCTGAAGCCGGACGCTTAACCAAATGAGTCCCCCAGGCCCCCCAAGCATGTTTAGCTTTTTAAGCTCTAGGGCTTTGCTTTGGTTTGAATCTGTTTAAATTGATAACATTTCAGCTTCCATTCAAATATTCTTTTGGAAAAACCCTTTGTTATGAAGGATGTGTTTAGATTTTTCATCTATAAAATCTATGTTCCTGTCATTGAAGTCAATACAAAAATTAAAAAATAATAGTTTCTCTTTGTTTTCTCTTCTCCTTGAGGTGGGTCTATTTAAAACTGGTTGATAACACATTTTTCATACTAATAATGCAATAGAAACAGATTCAAAGGATTTTATTTTTTCTGTATTTAAATTAAACAGTGGACAGAGAAGTTTGGTATTTATTCTTAGAGAATATGACAAGCTTCATAAAATGTAGTCTATTTCAATAAACACATTTTCCCCAAGCAACAAGAATAGCATGGGATATGACACATTCTTTATATAAGAAAACACAGGCACAAACTTTAAGAGATCACCTTACTTTTCTTACTAGCATTGCCTTGCTTTAAAAGATCCTTTTGTCTAAAAAGTATACTATTTAGGAGAACCAGTTTTTTTAGATTTTTTGACTAAATTATCCTCCACTTTTAGTAGCCATTTGCTAAGCATGCAAAATTAAAAAAAGAAAAAAAGACTAATAATAGATGAGGAACTCAAAACAAATCAACCTCATAGCAACTAAGAAACTGTACTATCAGACAGATATTACAGATATCAGACAGAAACTAGCACTCAAATGAAAATTGAAAAAAGGGAATTGTAATGAAAAAAGTTGGAATATTCATGTGAGCACATATGCATCTTTAAGTTTTTATGAAAATGACTAAATTGAAAAATTTAATTAGCAATTTATTGATTCAAATATTTCTTTCCATTTTTCTTTCAATGTTTTATTCCAGCTACAATCTTTATAATTAAAGTCTAATTTTTCATGTCAATTTGCCACCTTTCTACCAAAAGTGTATGCTCCCCCCTTTTGACATAATTTTCTGTTTGATTTTTCTAGATAATTGGTAGAAAAAGAAAGTATCTTGGAAAATCAAGACAGAAGCATGTGAGAGATTTTAGTGAATTAATCAATGGTCTAGTATTTTGACTTAACTTTTCATTGAAAAACTCTCTACTCATAATGTATTTTAACATACAGAGAGGAGTTTCTTTAGCTACCAAAAGGTTAACTAAGTTAAATTGTGTATTGTAATCCCTAGATACAATACAAATTTGTTTTTAAAAGACATGAATAATAAGATAGTAGTAGAGAGTAAATAGAATTATAAAGATAATTAATACAAAAATAAGGAAGAAAGGAACAAAAAGAAAAACTAGATCAGAATATAAGGAGAACATCTAACAAGATGGTAGATATGAATCCAATCGTTATCAAAGAACCCAAGCTTCGCTGGTGGTTGGTTGCTCTGAAACCCAGTACTCAAGAGATGAGTTGTGATTGAAAAGGAAGAGGATCTTTATTCAGGAGGCCAGCCACCTGGGGAAAAAACAGACTCTTGTCCAAAAACTAACTCAGAGGTTTCTCTGTGGCCCCAAAGTTTTTATTGTTTTAAATATTTTACAGGACCCCAACATTTTAAAAGTAACTTCAGGGCTGTTAATCAGTAAAAGGGGAGCACAGTGGTCTGTAACCCTTCTTGACTGCGTGCAGAATCAGCATTGTGAACTAGAGACATTACCTGTGGTGCTTGGAGGTTGGGTACAAGGGAGGTTGCCCTAGGGGAGGTTGTATAAGGTTTGTTTTCAAGTGTTTCTAGGAAAAATATGTCTGATCTATAGAAATACAAATAAAGTTAATCAATCATATGGGCTAAAGGTACTTGCTAAAATTTAATGTCTAATAAGTTTGCCAGAAGGGCCAAGAGGGAGACTTCACAACCATACAGATAAGTACGTGAAATGTTACAAGTGCAGCAATTTAAAGACAGAAATTGTCAAATTATATTAAAACAATGTGAGAACCATGTGCTGTTTATAAAAAAACATTATTTTAATTTATTTATTTGTTTATTATTTTATATCTTTAATTTAGAGAGAGAAGCATGAGCAGGGGACAGGGGCAGAGGAGAGAAAGACAGAATCTTAAGTAGGCTCTATGCTCTATGGAGCCCAATGTAGGGTTCAATATCAGGGATCATGACCTGAACTGAAATCAAGAGTCAGACACTTAACCAACTAAGCCACTGAGGTACGGCCTACAAAGCATGATTTCAAAATATAAAGCAAGATAAAAAAATGGAAAAGGATTTATTTTACAATTAGTGGATGGTCAATTCACTATGATTCTAAATATGTATGCACCTAATAACAATCTTCAAAACACAATAAGAAAGACCTGCAAAGCATTAAAAAAATAGAGAAAATTAGAATTGTAGTAGAAAAATTCAACACTTTTTGCTCATTAGTTGATAAAAATGGAGCCCAAATATCAGTAAGTAAATAAACAATTTGGAAAAACTCTCAAAAATTTACCAGTTAAAATGAATGGAATAATCCAGCTAACAATAGCAGAGTACATATTATTTATAAGTACACACAGAAAATTTTGCAAGATAGGTCACATTCTGAGACATAAAACAAACCTTAAAAATAACTAAAATCATGCAAAGAGTATTCTCTAACTTATTTTTCTTAAAATAGAAAAAAAATGAAGATATAAGATATAAAATAGAAAAAATAAGAAGAGAAAATATCTACACATTTGAAAGTTAAATAATGCATTTCTAAATAATGCACCTTTAAAGAAGAAATCCAACAGGACACTGAAATTGTTTTTGGATTAAGTAACTACTAAAATGTAACATATTAAATGCATTGGCAAAAGCTAAATTTATAATAACAGAGGAATTTTAAGTACCAAAATCTCAAAATAGTAAAATGTCTCAAATTGATGATTTAATTATCTACCTCCAGAACCTATAAAAAGAAGTTCCAAGGAAAATAAACAGAGTAAATAGCCAAAATAATTTAAAGCTTGATATCAAAAGGATATTTGCAAACTCTTTCTTATCACTGACTAAAATTGCTTTGTTAGCTGATTCATCTTGTTCATTCAGCCCAATGACTCTTTTGCTCAACAGACATCTTAGGTTTATTCATGCCTCCGAGCTTTGTATTGCTAATTCCTCTTATTTAAAGATTGGGCACACTTAATCACTCTGCTGACAAGATCCCTAAGTTCACATTCAGGAGAAAGGTGTGTTAGTGGCTTGGAAAAAACCATGGTCAGAGGATTTGCACCTGGGATCAGCAAACACTATATATCCAGGCCTTGTTTGTTATTTGAACCATTAGTTTACCAACGTCACTGTTTAGTAATTATTACTTAACCTGGCTTATCCAATCACTTGTCAAAATGCAGAATTCCATTGCTCATATATTTAAAAATCAAAATATGGGAGTGCCTGGGTAGCTCAGTCAGTTAAACATCTGACTTCTGGTTTTGGCTCAAGTCATGATCTCATGGTTTCATGAGTTCAAGCCCCACGTTGGGATCAGGGCTGGCAGTGCAGGGCCTGCTTGGGATTTTCTCTCTCCCACTGTCTCTCAGGCCCTCCTCGACCCACACTGTTCCTATCTCCCTCAAAATAAATAAATAAAATTACCTTAAAAATAAATAAAAATAAAAAATTTAGTTTTTAAAATTCCTTTATCTAATTAAACCTTTGGGATACCTTCCGTGTATTCCCAACAGGCGAAGCTGGTACAGTCTATCATTTATCAGCTAATTTTGCGGTGATAGGGATGATTTCTTGTGGAGACCTATGGTACTTCTCAAGACACTGAGATTCAATTTGGGTCATAGATTAAACAATCTTTAAATACCTCTCAAGAGGAAGTTAATTTTCCTGTGTTATTTTTGGCTTTATAACAAGCATCAAATATTTGTGTTCTGGCTTTTGTTGTTGTTTTTCATGAACATAACTGTAGAAATGGAAAACATGCTTGTGGGATCAATATACTATGGCCTTTGTGGTCACAATTTAATTGTTTGTCATAGTATATTTCTTGACTCCTTACTGGGCGACACCTTGATTTCATAATAAAATAATTAGTCTGATTACATAAACACGTCAAGCTTTTAAACAGAAATTTGTTTTAATTTCAGATTTTTGTATCTTACAGTGATAATTTCTGGAAAATCATGTTCCAAAGATATCGTTTAGTTCCAATAACCTGGTTGAAAGTATTATGAAGAAGAAATTCACTTGGTTATATTAATGTCAAAAGTAGTCCTCTCACACTTAATAACAAATATCCCAACTTCCTTTAGATATACAACTCTTACTAATATAACCCAAGAACATACTCCTAGGTGTGTAACATATGTACAAGCAAATAATGCAAGAAATATGTGATGTGCTGAAACAGGGATGATCCTAAAAGACAAATTTATTTAGGCTGCTACTTGCTACCTAGCATGTTCTCCTTCATTCTGATACTTAGGGAGTCTCTCTCTGAGTCAGATGAGGGGGATGTGTTTAAAGTTCTTTCTTTCCCCCTAAACTACATAAGATTGAGCATCCCTTCCCCAACCCTCAAATCCCATTAGGGATTTGGATAGATCATTATAGAAGGCCCAATGGGGAGAAACATTCTGTACGGTGAAAATCTACCTATGTGGTTCTTCCCTATCCCCTCCAAATGTGGTGCCTTACTGAAAACAAGCCAGAAGCTGATTGTAATAATACAGTAATGATAGGCTTTGTTCAATTTCTGTACCTCTTGATAAATGTGTTGTTGGGGTAAAGCTAACAAGATGCCAGATACCAAACGTCCACATTGATCTATATGGAATTCTTGGACGCTGGGGCTGCATCCCTGTCTATAATGAGGTAGTTAGGAAAATAAAAGTTTCTATTCAACCTGCAATTTTCACTTTATGGTTTTGTTAAATGTAACCCACGTCATATGAAAATGTATGTTAAGTTATACATTAAACATTCACGTTACTGTGGCATGGTTTATGGAAACATGTTCCATTAGCACTTCTAGCAATTAGTGATCACAGCTTGGCTGCATGCTGGGATCTCCTGACTCCTGGATTTTCCCCAAAATTAAGTAAATGAGGCAGGGAGTGAGACCTGGGAATAGTATTTTTGAAGTTGACCATGGTTATCAAGTACTGATATAAATATAGTTGAGAATTTGTAAGGACATAATGTAAGTTTTTAGTTATGCATAATTATTATAAAAATTATTATGTTAAACAAATTTTTATTTTTCCTTTATTTTTACAAAGGAAAGCTGTAAACTTATTGTAAATAGTAACTTAGAAATGCTCTCTCCAATTGGCTGGACTAATCAGAAAAAAAAAAACAACAACTCTATTTTGTGTGTTCGAATATAAACATCCAATGGTTATTTTTTTCCACAATTACGTTTCTGTGGGTATGATGTAATTATCTTAATTCCATAATAAAATTGCCAGCATTTCTCTAAAGGGGGAAAAAGAGAGTAATTTTAATCAATTAAAATTGCCTGATGCCTCACTCCCTGTAACAGTTGTCATAGAATGTGCAGTTATTTTGGCAAAGAGTGCTTATGAGCTCCAATATCCATTCATTCTTTCTTCAACAGTAAAAAAATAAAAATACTTCTAATTTTTACCTGGACACATGATCCCCAGGAATAAATACTATATTCCTGATCCTTTCCTGACACCAGACTTGACACATATGACTAATTTTTGGCCCCTGAAGTAGAAATAGAAGTGATGTGTGTAACTTCTGGGAAGTTTTAAAAGAAGGGATCTGTTCTCTTCGTCTGCAGTTTATTTATTTATTGTTTTTTCTTCTTGGAAGAGGAGCTGTGATGGCTAAATTCAGAGCAGTCATATGAGAGCATGAGAAAAAGTACCATTTGGGAGATGACCAAGGAAAAGAGTAAAGAGTGTGGATGTCTGATAGTCATGAAAACTTCAGATCAGACCTGTGGTGTTTGCATATACACCCCTGAGCGAAGAGAGGAAACAAAAGGTGTGTCTATATTGTTAAAAGAAGTTCTTAGCCTTTCTTGCACATGAGAATCACAGGGACTTTCAAAACACATTAATGCACAATCACATCAAGGTCCCTGGAAAGTTGTTTATTGCCTGTAACTTTCCACTCTGCCGCTTCCAGCTCAAGCTTATGTGCCTGTCATATCTGGAGACCATATCTTGCAACTTGGTCATCTTACTCACTCATCTTCACTTGTGCCGCTGAACTTACCTTCTGTCCAGTGAGGAGTAGAGTAGCATTTTCCTATGTAACTCCTATGTTATAGAAACTTGAAAACAAACAAACAAAAACAAAACCAAACCAAAAAATAAACAAACAAAAACCCCAAACTGAATATTTGTTTTAGTTTCAGTTACATGTTTTCACATTCACCATATTCTAGAATGTTTATGTTTATCTGGAGCAGGTCTAGGGGACCCCTGTTCTCCGTTCTCAGCCAAATGGAGATTGTTGAAAAATATCTGTTATCAAGCATTCATTTACATGGAGCTTAACTCAGCTGATTATTTGGTGAATTCATCAAATTGGCATCAGCAAAAGTGAAATTCCAAATCTTAACTCTAATTACACAATGTGGGGCAAGATGATAATCACTGAATCAGTGCCTTTATCAGAAAGTCAGAGATCTGAACAGTAATTTAGGAGATTTTTTGTAAAGCTTAAATTATTAAAGTAAGTAATTTATAAGCTTGTATAGTACTTGGAAATTCCTCAGCCTGTAAAAAGTGGTACTTGCAAGTGATTTACGCTTTGAAATTAAAACAAAACAAAACAAAACAGGGCGCCTGGGTGGCTCAGGCAGTTAAGCGTCTGACTTCAGCTCAGGTCCTGATCTCATGGTCTTGCCTTTCATATTATTGTAATGGGGAAAAATTATCCTATTATTTAAATTATACAACATTTTAATTTAAAACTTTAAGTCTCATAATAATGATAATTTATTTCAAAAAGATATCTACCATATTGTCATTTGATGAAAACTATAATATTAGTGGTTAAAGAAAATGCATAGGTGTTTTTTTTAATTTGTTACTTTTCATTTTATTATTCTTTATTATTGAAGTGTAGCTGACATACAATTTTATATTAGCTTAAGGTGTATAACATAGTGATTCTGTAATTCTGTACATTATACAGTGCTCTTCAAGATAAATGTAATTATCATCCATCACCATGCAAAGGTATTACAATGTTATTGGCTATATTTCCTATACTGTGGCTTCATCCCTGTGGCTTATTTATTTTATAACTGTAAGTTTGCACTTCGAAGTCCCCTTCACTTACTTTGCCCCATCCCCACTCTTCCTTCTGGCAACCCCCAGTTCTCTGTATTTATAAGTCTCTTTCTGTTTGTTTGTTTCAATTCCATATATAATAAAATCATACGTTGTTGATTTTTTTTTCTCTCCCTGTCTGACTTATTTCACTTAGCACAATACCATTTAGGTCCATTCATGCTTTGAGGAAATTTACAGGATTTAATCCTCTGTGATAAGAGCTCATAAACTTGTACTTGTTGGATTTTTTTTGTCACTGTTCAAGGTTTTTATATAACAAAGTATCAGAAGCCAAAGCACCCACATAGCATGAATATGAAGAGAAAATGTCTTTCCTGAACAAGTACAGGCTTTCTAATTTAATTGTATTTACACTGATGAGTGCACACAAAGAAAAATCCATTTGTGGGAGTTTATTTCATTGGTATTGAAATTGTATCTTCCTTAATAAGCTTGGCACAAAGTGCATAGTTTGTCTTCTAAGTTCATTAAGTTATTCCTTTGCTGTATTCTGTGGTGTTATGCAGTTTGATATGGGCTTGCAGGTTGGGTGTTTAAAATTGGTTTTCCCAACTACAGAATATTAACTTCCAATATTTACAAAAAAATTCTCATTTATTATAAAGTCACAATAAAAGGGCATAAAATGAATATAAATATCCAATTTATTCAAGGTTTTTCTGGAATCATTCTGAAAGTATTAAAAGAGTTGGCTGAAAACCCAAGTTTATAATGTTGGTTATTTTCTCTACCAACTTAATAATACCATTAAAGCTTTCTCAATATACTTTCTGGAACAAGTAAAAATATAGTTTCACCTTAACTATACTGCAAGAAATGCAGGAGAAAAGATAAAAAATATTTTCAATTCACTCATACAAATAAGACAAAATATCACTGATGCCCCTCCAAATCAATCAATTAATCATTCAATCAATCATGAAAGCTGTCGTGCATTCTCTCCAGATTTCACAAATTGTTCCACCATGAACTGTGACCTAAGGATGAAATCTTCATGCTCCCCGTGCCTTGAATATAAGAATTCAAGGGCAAAGTCCTCATCTTATTGGATCCCCGTGTTTTTGGAAACTTTTAATCCTCTACCAGGAATGAACTCACCTATTCTCTGGAGCACAAGAAAACATACCCCCCCCCAATTATAAGCTTTGCTAGTCAAATTGTTAGCAATAAAGCTTACAGCTTTCCCCCCTAAACTCCAAGCATTTCAGTTTCATTGAATGATATTTATACTCTACTGACCTTTATCTTTTCTCTGCTTAAGTCTTCCTTTCTCCAGATCACCCGTTTTATTAGTTACCTATTTCTCTTTAGCTTATTAATGAAAACGTAGGGGGTTAAAACAACAAACTTTCTGGGTGTCTAGACGGCTCAATCAGTTGAGTGTCTGACTCTTGATTTCAACTCAGGTCATGATCTCACAGCCCTGAGATTTAGCCCTGCATTGGACACCCATACTGACAGCGTGGAGCCAGCTTGGGATTCTTCTCTTTCTTCCTCTCTTCCTCTCCACCCTTCTTTCCAAATAAATAAATAAGCATTTAAAAAAAAACACAAACTTTCATTATGCCATAGTTTCTCTAGTTCGATAATTCTAGCAAGAATTAGATCCTCTAATTCAGGGTCTCCCATAATGTTGAAAGTCAGGAGGTTGGCTAGGACTGCCATTATCCAATGGCACATGCTGGAAGGATCAGCTTCTAAGCTCTCTTATGTGGTTCTCGGTAGGATAGAACACCGGCTGCTCACCGATGACATTAGTTCTTTGCTATGTGGGGTTTTCCACATAACATTTCTCAACATGGCAGCTGGCTTCTCTTAGGATGAGAGAGAGTGAAAGAGAGAGAGAGCTTTCAAAATGGAAGCTGGTCTTTGTGTAACTTAATCCTGGAAGTGACACCCCTTTGCTTCTGTCATAGTGTATATGGAAGATGTGAGTTAAGAAATTCAGCCAGGATTCATGGGTAGGGGTTTCCTCAAGGGTATACATATTAAAATGTATGGATCAATGGGGAAGTTTTAGAGGCTGCCTACCAAGTTCTTCAAGTAATAATTACAAAACCTGCTGTCCCTTTGAAGTCACTAATTTGACACATATTTCTTACCAATCTCTTATCCCCTGAGCACATATTAACAGTTCCCCTGCAGCTACTCTGTTATATCATTAAGACTTCCAAACCATTGGCACCTCTGCCTTCTCCCATTCCAAGAAAGCCCCCTGTGGACAGTTATTCCTTATGAGCATTAACTGCCTATGACTCTTCTCAACACTTGCTTCATATTAGAATCACCTGGGGGAGATTTTTAAAATTCTGGTGACCTGGCCTCAACTAAGATTAACCACACCAATATTTTTAAAATTTGACACTGGACATTACTATTTTACAACTGCTCCTCTTGTGATTCTGATATGCAGTCATATTTGGGAATCAATATGGTGGATTCTGTTTAACAATTTAGACACTCCACTGTCAGTAGCGGAAAACAAAGATTGGCTGACTACCTCTCTTGGGCCAACTCTGACCCACCACTTGTTTTTGAAATAAAGTTTTGGGCTGCCTGGGTAGCTCAGTTGGTTAAGCTTCGACTCATTTTTAATTTTTTTTCTTTTACATTTATTTATTATTGAGGGACACAGAGAGAGCACAAACAGGAGAGAGGCAGAGAGAGAAGGAGACACAGATTCCGAAGCAGCTCCAGGCTCTGAGCTACTTGGCAGCCAAAAGCCTGAAGAGAGGCCCGAACCCAGGAACCATGAGATCATGACCTGAGCTGAAGTCAACCGACTGAGCCACCCAGGTGCCCCAAGCTTCCAACTCTAATACTCTGGTTTCTCTTCAGATCCTATAAATCTTTTGCCTTTTACCAAGCTTCCAACTCTTGATTTTAGCCTAGGTCATGATCTCACAACTCCTGAGCCCTAGTCTGGCTCTGTGCTGACAGCATGGAGCCTTCTTGGATTCCCTCTCTCCCTCCCTCTCTCTTTGTCCCTCTCTTGCACACACTCTCTTTCTGTCTCAAAATAAATAAACTTTAAAATAAAGTTTTACTGGATACCAGCCTCATCTACATATTATCTATCAGTGCTTTTGCACTCAAGGTCAGAACTGAGCACTTGCTACAGAGACCGTATGGCTCACAAACTGGAACTATTTTCATTCTGGCCCTTTACTTAAAAGGTTTGCTGATCTATGACCTATCCTCTTGCACATCTTTATTTTTTTTTTCACCAGCACATTGCCAACCTTTTCACTGAGTGAGGTTTACTGTTTGATTTCTACATATTTCTAATCCTTGAATGCTGCTGAGGAAAAACATACAAGCAAACAAGAGTAATATCTTACCAGCCTCTCCACAAAATAAATCTCCTACCCTCTGCTGTGCTAAAAGAGGAGTCATTACCAAGCTGTTCAGTAATGGTAAAAGATCTGGGAACATAACTGTTCTTCATACAGTTTTAAATTGCCCACGTTTTTATTCACATGCCAAATCTACCTTCTGCATTTTATACCCTGGGTGATAATCCTTTCTAGGGTGTTTATGGTTTGAATGACTTTATATTTTGTTGACTTCACTCTTCTCCCCATGGAAAGATGACTTACTTTTCTTAAAAAAAAAGAAAGTTTATAAGGGACTCTTGTTAGAAACAGAAAGGAAGACTTTATTCAGGACTATTGCAATATTGGAGGGGTTATTACAAGAGAGAAGAAACACTGAACTCAATTCCAAATATACCAAAGACAGCCAGGAATGTATAGCCATTGAAAAGAGAGCCCAGAGTCTCCTGACTAAAGTTTGGACAAGAAGGGCATCTTTTGTTGTTTGTTTGTTTTTGTTTTTGTTTTTGTTTCAGAAATCTCTAAGTGCCTACAGTGCTTGAGATCATGTTAAGACACATGCATTCTAGAAGATCTTTGAAAAAAAAACAAATAAATTTCAAGAGACTTCCAGAACATTTCATTCAAATTAAAAGTACATCACTTGCTTTTCTTAATGCAAATAAGACTTGCTTTTTGCAACTTTAATTACAAAGAAGGATTAAAATGCCTTGTGTATCTCTTCCCATGATGATTTAAATATTGAAACGTGCTGCAAACATTCTAATGTCAGTATGGCAGTATTTTTGTTTTCAAACCATGCTTATAAATTTCAAAAATTAAATATATACTATTATGTCAATAGCATTATATATTAGTACATCATATATAGATAGATGTGTGCACATATATACATATATACCAGCTTTATTAAATAATGTCTACATTGTTAAATTCATTCTTTCAATAGAAAAATGGAAGGTACGTTGGTAACTATACATTTCTGGTTATACTGTAATGCCCAATTTGAAATACTCAAACGAATTTTGTTGATACCCTTTCTCTTAATGTAGACTAAATAATTATGTATTTAAATGTTGCAATTATCCGGGACTTGACAAGGCACAGATGTGATCAGGCAGCTTGCTACAGTGCTCTACTGATGACTCAAATAACATAGATAGGATTCCTATTGCTACACAATTTAGTAAATGTTGACAACTCTTGGAAGTTTCTGGAACAAAAAGGATATATGTTTCCTTTAGTTTATATAGCGGTTGCATTCCTGAAAAATTTAGTTTATATTAAACCATCCCAAAGTATTTACATATAAAGGCTTAGTTTCTTGACTAAACAGTTACAGACTATCACCATGTGAATTTATATTGGTGCAGTTGATCGGGGGGCAGGGCAGTTTCGGACTGAAGGACATCTGGCATCGCGGCCCCCATCTGTGAAATGCTATCCGTGACTTCCAATCATTCTGACAGATGAAACCTTCAGGAATTTCCAAAAAGAAGAAGCTGGTGCCATAATCTTTAAGAACCAGTACCTTAGGAAGGCAAATGAAGATTTTAATAAGAAATTAAAAAGGCCCTGAAAGAGCCTGTAAAAATAAAGTCAACCATTCTGTACATACTAAGGTCCAGATGAAAATCATGTTATCAGTGCAGACATTCGTGTGAAGTTTAGACATTTCATTACTATTTTTATTTTCTATCCAAATTTTTTTTATCTACTATTAGTCTCTCTCTTGACCCTTTTCAAGATAATTCATGAGAAGCTGTGGCTTGATTTTTGCTTAAAAATATTCACAATTAATATGTGGTTTTAAAATAAGAAAAAGGGAGAGGGAGAAAAGAACATACTTTACGCATGTTTTATGGTAAGCATGGCAGTCAGTTCTATTTCATATAAATGATCTTATTAAAGTCACACTAAAATTTTATACTTTGTATTTTTTAATGACAAATGAGAGCGTGAAAGAAGTTAATTAACTCTTCTAAAAGCCCTTGGTTAGGAAAGAAGTAATGCAGATTTTCAGATGGTTTGATTTGAAACTTTGACAGGAAATTTGAACAGGAAACTTTATCTAAATATATTCAGATAAATATAAATATGTATATTAAAAATTTTATTTTAATTTTCAAATAAAATTACTCATATTGTATAAAGGCATAGTAGATATACTATTATTTTCATCATTATTGATGTTTATTTACTTTCTCTTTTCAAAGGTAATACAGAACATTTTATAAGTCATTCCATAATTACTACACAACTTTAACATTAAACACTTTTAGATGAACTAACAACAGCATTAAAAAATCCTACCATTTACCAAGACCATATTTGGTTTATAATTAATATACATAAGTAACATGCCTTATGGAAATTAATTCTAATATAGTATGAATATTTATATAAGTAGACTCAAGATAGGCCTATGTACAATTTCAAATTACCATCTTTACAAAGTTCATTATAATTAATTTCAAACATTACATGAAATCAAATTATGTATGGTAATATTCAATTATTAAAACTCCTCAGAAATTGTCTTTATCATTTTGTTACTTGGGTCAGGAAGTTTACTAAAACCTATACACTGCCTGTTCTGCTCTAATGCAAAATGTACGTTCTTAAAACAGCCGGCCCAGGCACATATGCAATAAAACCACACAAACTTCATTAGTGACAGATGGGGGGAAATGATAGGAACCTCTTTAAAAATGGCAACACAGTTTTAGGGGCACCTCTGTGGCTCAGTCAGTGAGTTGGCTCAGGTCATGATCTCACAGTTCTTGAGTTTGAGCCCCACATTGGGTTCCGTGCTAGAGCTCGGAGCCTGGAACCTGCTTCCTATTCAGTGTCTCCCTCTCTCTCTGCCCCTCCCCCATGTGTGCTCTGTCTCAAAAATAAATAAACATTTAAAAAAACTGAAAATAAAAGTGGGAACGCAGTTTTACACATAGTGAATAGTTAAATAATAAATACTACAGTAATTATGGCATTTCACTATGAGATTTCCTTGTAGAAGTATGTGTTGGAGCAGTTAAAGCTTGTGAGTTATGAAATGGTAGAAGGGAGATTCTCTGTAATGAGATTACCGTATTCTCCAAAACAGAGGGACATAGCTCATGACGCATAGTTAATGGACGCAGCTGGTAGACCTCTCAGGTGTGCCCATACACACACCCCATGCATTCTGTGCATTCCTATGTGCCTGATTCAGCGGGGTGCAGTTTTCTGCCTTCACCTAATATTTCTTTAGGTCAAAATCTCAGATGAGCAAACCCATGTCCACAGTATGCTCTAATTGTTCCTCCAAATATATCCATCCTGTTGGAACAAATTGACATTTTCAAAACAAGCATTATAATAGAACAGACTATAATTTAAAGACTAGTTTTATTTGATTCTATGATTAAAATGTTTAACTCAAAAATTTTAATTGTTAATTTTTCCTGCAAATCTTTTTAAGAAAACAAATATTTTCAAAGTTACTTGGTGAGGCAAACATATTTTACCAACTAAATTGACACATATTATTTCATAATTTATAATTGCAGTGCAACTTTCCTAAAAATGTTCAAATACATTTATAATTAATAATAATATTGAAACAAATGATAAAACAGTTAAAAATTACTTTGGTTTTCTAACATTAGAAGAAATACATATATGTATACATTTGATTTAGTTATCTCTTTATTTCTATATTTTCTGAAGACAATTTATTTTCATAAAAAAAACTTCAGAGAATATATGCTAGAATTTTTTGGTTTTTTTGTTTTTCTTTCATTAGCCTATGGTCATTGACCAGATATATTAATGTTAGGTTGTGCATGATGAATTCAGCCTAAAAGAGTAGACTATTCATTGGATTAATGAAATAGGAATGCAAATTATTATAGTGTATAAAATCATATCTAAAATTGTATTTTAAAAGAAGAATCACCCAATAAAGTTTATTTCTAATGATAGCAAATTCCCATAATAATGTAAGTTTCAGTTAGTGAATCCATATGTCCATTTCTATGTGTTGAACCAGTCATTGAAGTCTTCGTAGTTAATAAACCTTTAATCACTTATTACTTGATGAAAAAAGTATTTCTCAGTATATTAAAAGATATAAAAAACATAATTATGCTCAAGCTCTGGTTAAAAAATTATTATTTTTATGATTAAACTTTTTTACCTTTTGAATTTTATGGCCATATAAAATGGCCCTCTTTACAACTTCTGGTAGAGCCAAAGTGAGGCAACTTTCTAGTTCATAATAATTCCATGCTCCATTTCTAACAATGGCCACCGACTCATGATTCTCAGCCTCATCCATGGCTGCAACCACCTGCTCCTACACGACCAAGGCTGAACAAGTCTTTGTAGCCATGTCAGGCCCAAAACAATCAGATTCATTCTTTATAGGTTTAATTGTGAGGCTAAGAAAGGAAAAGAAAGCACCCTACCCCTCTGATTTGATTACAGATGATTTTTCCTTCTCTTAAGAAGAAAAATAAACTCTCCTCCAGTCGGACAGAACGATGTTGCACCCATAGGACAGTTTTAGACATGGTTAAACCCTGCCCTGATTACAGTCTCCAGGACAGGACCTTCTAGCTGCCTTGCTTTTTTAGAGATCCTTTTTCAAGCCTTTGATATTTCCCCATTTTCCCCAAAAGACTTCATTTAGCCGAAAGGTAGAGTTTGTCTACAGGTGTGAATGAGTGAAAGATCCTTGACAATGAATGCTCTTCCTTGAAACCAATTATTTTCATTTAATTTTAATTCAGTTGGTTTAATTATGTGGTAGATCTGGTGACTTCAAAAATGCAGTCAATAAGCACAGATGATGCCATAATGTCTAACATTATCCTACCAATTACTTAGAAATTGACACAGAAAATCTTAAGTTTACTATATTTGAGTGACATATGTAACTTAGCATCAGTGACAATGGGGCAATCTGTCATGTGCCTTCTGATCTGTCTACATCACTTATGAAATATTTTTGAAGAATTGTTTAACATAAAGTAATCAAGTGTGTGAATCTAACATCCAGGAAGGTTGCAAAGCAGGCAATATAGGGATAAGTTACTTGACACTAATAGGAAACAGTCAAACAAATTTAGGATGTAAAATATCCTACTCAATAATAACAACTGATCTAAACTCTCATGAAGTCAATATTGTTTCAAATAGTGGTAATATTGTTCAGAAAGCAAAGAATGGGGTCAGGGTTGATCAGCCTTTTAAGCATCTAACTTTTGATATCTGCTCAGGCCATGATCTCAGCTCAGCTCAAGATTTCAGTTTCCGGGATTGAGCCCCACATCGGGGTCTGCACTGGCTGTGTGGACCCTGCTTTGGATTCTCTCTCTCTGCCTCTTTCTCTGCCCCTCCTCTCCTGTGCTCTCTCTCTCTCTCTCTCTCTCTCTCTCTCTCTCTCTCTCTCTCTCAAAAATAAATAAATAAAACATTAAAAGAGAGAGAGAGAGAGAGAGACCTACAGACCAAATGTGAAGTATGAAATTGTGTTGTTCTTAAAAAATCTGTAAAGGGCAATTTTAAATAACTGGTAAATGTTGGAGAGAGATTAGATATATTAGACATCAGTATAGAATTATTAGACAATATTTTGGAATTATTATTTCATGTATTTTGAAGGGCAACGGCAGGACTAATAGCCTAGTCACTGAACTCAGAAGACTCAGGTTAGGCTGTTTTAGGAGTTTTATTAGAACTAAATAAGAGAAATAAATAGATGTTACTTATCTTGTTTAACTTTCAAAGAATTTCAAATATATACATATTTGACTTCATCATAACTTTACTTTTTTAAAAATGTTTAGTTTTGAGAGAGAGAGGGGGAGAGAGAGAGAGAGAGAGAGAGAGAGAGAGAGAGACAGAATGAATACGATGAATATGGTATGGGCAGAGAAAGGGAGACAAAATCTGAAGGAGGCTCCAGGCTCTGATCTGTCAGCAAAGAACCCGATGTGGGGTTCAAAGGCACAGACTGTGAGATCATAACCTGAGCCAAAATCAGACACTTAACCCACTGAACCACCCAGGCACCCCCAGCTAACTTTTCTTAACTAATATTTAGCATCATACAGAATGGGATCACTAATTATCCTTGTCAAAAATCTATTTCCAGTGCAGTTAAAATTTAGATATCTAGATGTCTCCTAAACCCTTTTAACAATACAATTGATTTGGCATTGAATTTTTATACTGCATAAGTAGAAAAAGCTAGTAAGATCAGGGTGATACTTAGAAAAAGATATTGACTATAAACTAAGAATTCTATTGATATTTCATGTCTAAAGAAAAAAATCAATATATGGTGATGTCTACAAAATAGCCTTTTCCTGAAGGATGAGGAAAATATCTATTTTTATACAGATAAGTCTATGGAAAACAGTAAGAAAGAAAATTCACAAGACTGTATATCTGGAGAAAACATTATTTGTAGAAAACATTACGTTCCAAAAGGGGTAAAAATCTTGTTTCCCCCAAAGAACAAATTAACTATTATTCCTTGTGTTGAAACTCATAAAGAAAAGTTCCTATATAAATATAAAAATCCACATGGGGGGCTGGGTGACTCAGTAGGTTAAGCGTATGACTCTTATTTTCATCTCAGATCATGATCTCATGGTTTGTGGGATCGAGCCTTGTGTCTGGCTCAGTACTGACAGCACAGAGCCTGCCTAGGACTCTCTCTCTCCCTCTCTCTCTGCCCCTCCCAGCCTCATGCTCACTCTCTCTCTCTGTCTCTCTCTCTCTTTCTCAAAATAAATAAATTAATAATCCACATGGTAAGTGAAAATATTTCTCTTGATATATAAAATATGTGCCTACTTGATACTCAAAGACAAACCTGGAAATCTTCATCTTCATAAAATTATGGCATATAAATTATGAAGGTCATTTCCTACAAGAAAATAATAATAGTAGAAATATCTCACTGTGATTTAAGGAAAGTTTTAGAGAAGTACACCCAGGAACAGATTGTAATGAAGATAGTCTCTGTCAAAATGCAATCACAAATTCATTAAATATTTATATTCATTCATTAGCAAATATTTAGTGGCTACCTCCCCTGCTAAGCACTGTGCTGGCATCAGACGTACAGTTGTAGAAAAAGAAATTGCATCATCATATTGGACTTAGAGAAAATAAACACAAAAATTAATTAAAGTATTCCCAGTTATCAAAAATGCTTAACAGAAAACAAAATACAGTCTCAGAAAAGTGGTAGAGGAGACTCACTTAGAAGACCAGAGAGGCCTTCATTAAGGCAGTGCCATTTAAGAAGTCTGAGCTGTGAGGAGTTGGTAAAGAGAAGATGAAGAGTTGGAGGAGCATGTGCACAATTCCAAAAATCAGTCTAAGCTTGGAATATTTGGGGATTTAAGTTTGCCCCAGGGGTGCCTCAGTAGCTCTGTTGTTGGGCATCCTACTTCACCTCAGGTCATGGTCATGATCTCGTGGTCTGTAAGTTCAAGCCCTGAGTCAGGCTCTGTGCTGACAGCTTGAGTCTGGAGCCCACTTCGGATTCCGTGTCCTCTGACTCCACCCTTCCCCTGCTCATGCTCATGCTCTGTCTCTCTCTTAAAAATAAATAAACTTTTAAAAATAAAGGGTTTTGCCCCATTTCAGATAATTAAAAAAATACAGGTAACTCCAACTATTCATGGTTTGGAGTCTGAAATGAAGAGTTTGTATTTCAAGTGACATTGGATCCATTGAATGATTTGAAAAAGAGAAGTGACATGGCTAAATTTCCACCACAGTAGAATCTGTTGGAAGGAGAATAAATAAGGAGCAGGGGAGATAGAAGCAAGGAGGATATTTTTGGAGATTAATTTCCCTTAGACATCAGCGACCAACCTTCCTCATGTTTTCTCATTTCAGTAGTAACGTCACCATCCTCAATTACTGAAGCCAAGATCCCAAGGGTCATCATTTTGTCTCTCTTGTGAATTAAGGTGATGGTTTCAGACAGACAACTAGGCACCTTGCATATTATTTAGGAGATTAAATCAATATATTTGAAATGGATTTGACAGAGGTCCACAAGAAAGTGGAGAATCAAGAATGGATTCTAAATTTTTGGCTTATGGATGTGAGTAATTGCATACACCATCCAAAGTGGACTATTACCAATGCATGTAGTAAAATACAAAAACCAGGGGCACATGGGTGGCTCATTAAGTGTCTGACTCTTGATTTCGGTTCATGAGTTCGAGCCTCACATTGGGATTCATGCTGTGCGTGCAGAACCTGCTTGGAATTCTCTCTTCCTCTCTCTGCCTCCCCAACTCTCTCTCAAAATAAACAAATAAACTTTAAAATATAAAATAAAATACAAATCAACTCAAAAGTGAGAGCTAGAATGTAAAATATCATGATAATGACATTGGATTAATGGATCACTGTCTCCTAGAAACATTTGTAAGTAAAGAGGGTTTCTAGAAATTCAGTATGTGTGTTAATCATCTATACCCTGGACCAAAAGATATTCACCTCAGATATGTTCTTTGTGATTCAGAATGTATTGCGCGAAACAACAAAGAGAAAAGAAATGAAAAGCAAGGAAAGACAAAGAAAAAAGAACAGAACAGAAAAGAAAAAGAAAAGAGAAAGAATGGAAAAGTACAGAAAGACAAGAAAAGAACAGGACAAAAGTTGGAAGAAAAAGAGACAGAGACAGAAATAATGCAGTATATATGATAATTTAAAACATTTAAATCTGAAAACTATTTATCTTTGACTTGTTATTTTACTTCAAGGAATCCCAGGCAATAACTTTATTAGTATAAAGATGATTGCTAAGAATTAGAACACATTTTGAAACAAATTACAATTTTGAAAAGGCCAACATTCTCAAGTTACTCAAAAGTGAAAATAATTTTTCCTTTTCTTTTTATCTCTTGACATCTTATAACTGTACTATTAAAAAAAGAATTTTCTACCAATTGTGTGTCAAGAAGAAACATGAGCTTCTGGTATAGTAACTATCCACACCAATATTATATAATTTTACCTATTTCCCCCAACTCTTCTGTGGTTTTCAAATTCCTGTGTGTTTTGCTAAAAAGTCACATTGGTTGGTCTTATCTAGTATTATACACATTTCTGATAATGTTTTGACTGGATTTTCAAGTGAAATACATTTGTCAGAAGTTTTAGCTTTTTATCTCCAACATTTAAAAGTATCAACATACATCTTGAATGTATTATAAACTGTATAAATATTATGAAAGCAATATTACAAAAGAACTTTTAAAAGTTAAAAATAAGATAGAGATGTCACAAGGAAACAAAATTTCACTTTCTTTCCTTTTTCTGAGTTTAAATTAGGTCTCAAAAGTCCAATGTGCTATTATACACAGTAGTTTATAAGAATATATAATTCTCAATTATGGAGTTACAAGGGAAATCATTTATACTTGTAGGTTAGTTATAGCAGTTAATTCACATACTTCTACTGGTTTGCTTAAAAAGAGACTGTCAAAAATGATAAATGAAAATGAAACCTCTAAGAAAATGCTGTCTTTGGGGAAAACATTTTCCTAGGCCATAATTTTGTAATGGATCAAATTTGTATTTCATCAGATGAGCTCTCCTATTAGAAATTTACTCATAAGACACAATTTCCATTTGCATTTTCTCCAATGGGATTTCTAGAAAGTGTTTAAAATCCTTTAGCTATGTTGCAACCAGCATTATAATGGATAATAATTTCCATCTCTTAAATTAATACACCATAAAATGTGTGATAAAATTTTTGAAAGTATCATGATGGAAATATTACCTTGCATTTATTTGTATTCCAATGGTACATATAAATGTCATTGGTATTTTATGTATATTGTTAAGATATGCAGAATGTTTTAAACCTATAGACAAGTAGGACCATTTATATATTCTAGCTCTTAAAATTAATATTCTTTCCTTCTATCCTTTTTTCTCTATCACTTTATCTTGCTTTCACACTAGTACAAACTCTTTGAGCATAAGGAACAGCTGTCATCAATAGCTGAATGTCACCAAATAAATAGTTTGATACTTTTTCATAAGTAGCGAAGACAGAATGTTCATATGCCTTTCCATGATTTTTATACATTATGAATTTGCCTAAACCATGTCTGTTTTAGGACCTTTAGGTCCCTGGATATGAAACATTTGCTCAAGTATTAAATTGTCTAAAATGAAAATACAGGTATTTTTGTATTTTAGAGCATATGACAGCATTAAATTAAATACTTCTATCACATCAAGTTTTGAGCAAACTGCTGCAAGGAGATATTCCAATATGAATATGAAGCTTTCATGAAAGTAATTAGTAATAAATAGAGCATCAATCCACAGTGTAACAGGAAGCTGATCATAAGTATTATTGGAAAATATAAAAATGTTTTATGTTAATCCAGGCATGTGTCTTTTTTATAACTTATCCAAATCACTGAATTTTGAAAAATATCAAAACTGTTGAGAGATTAATGACTGATTTGGTAATGCAATGCTACAAAAATTTGATTTTTAGGGATGAAATATATCTTAAACATCCTTTCATTTTTTTAATGTTTTTTATTTATTTTTGAGAGACAGAGACAGCATGAGCAGGGGAGGGTCAGAGAAAAAGAGAGACACAGAATCTGAAACAGGCTCTAGGCTCTGAGCTAGCTGTCAGCACAGAGCCCGACTTGGGGCTCGAACCCATGAACCGTGAGATCAAGACCTGAGCCGAAGCCGGATGCTTAACCGATTGAGCCACCCAGGTGGCTTTCATTTTAATGAAGCACATTATTTTCAGAGAAATTTCAAATGATGTGCAACTAGCATATGCTTGTTAAAAAAATCATTTGTGGATTCCTGAAAAGATACACATATGTAAATTGCTGAACAAAGATAAATTTAATATTCTATGTTTCAACAAAACACATCTGATCATTTATACAAGTATTTATGGCTCTATGTTTATTTGGCTCCTAACCTCTTAAAATTGAGAGTCCTAATTTATGTATTATTTATTTATTTATTTATTTTGACAGAGAGAATGCATGCACATAAGTGAGGGAGAGGGAAAAAACAGAGAATCTTAAGCAGGCTCCATACTCAGCACAGAACCCGAGGTAGGCCTTGTTTCCATGGCTTTGGAATCATAACATGACTGAAATCAAGAGTCAGAGGCTCAACCAATTGAGCCACCTAGTCACCCAGAGAGTGCTACATTAAAATACCATACAGGAACTCTTTATATTTTATATTCCCTACTTCTAATTCTTGACAATAGTTTGATCTATAATATTAGACTTTATAAAGCACACGACAGGGGCGCCAAGGTGGCTCAGTAGGTTAAGCGGCCAGCTTCAGCTCAGATCATGATCTCATGGTTCGTAGGTTCAAGCCCCAGGCCGGGCTCTGTGCTGACAGCTTCTGTGTCTCCTCTCTCTGCCCTTCCTCTGCTCATGCGCTGTCTCTCAAAAAATAAATAAACATTATAAATAAATAAATAAAGCACATGATATACTCTAGTGTCTCTATGTTGGCCAAGAGCCAAAATCAGACATACAGGCCTCCCTAAACATACGGATGGTGCATTCTTAATCTGCCTGTTATCTAACTCTCACATGGTATGACAGTATGCTAAGAAACAAGATAGAACCTGAGAAGTATATGGGAAGCCCATCAAATGAAAAACTATAATAACTGATATGAAAACAAATATGGACAGGTTCTTTAGCAACAATTAAAAAGAGACAAAATGAACACAAGACAAATAGAAAGAAAGTATTTAAAAGGTAGTCAAATGAGACAGCAGGATAAAATGTATAAAACTGTTGATAGTGATGGAATAGAATAGATGTTTTCATATATATTTTAATCAGAGTTCAATTTAGAGAGGTTTAAGGAAATAAGGAAGGAAGTATTCTAACATACAGAGATTGAGAGCCTTCCAGAAGGGAAAAAAAGTGACACAAATTAACAGATTTATTAGAAATATTTAGACAAATTAAAAAGATCCACACTTAGATGAATCATAATGATATATTGGGTATCAACAATGAAACGAATATGCAAATCATTTAATTTTCACCTGACTTATCAATAGAAAAATTGAAGACCTTAAATTGTGAAATAACTTGAAAGATGTAATAAAAATATGCTAATATAGAATTATATCAAACAAATTTATGATTAAAAACAGGTAAAAATAGACATTTTCATTCTATAAAATTAAAAACAGGTAAAAAATAGACATTTTCATCTTTCATTATAAAATGAAGATTTACTTACAAGAGTAGTAACTTTCAATGGATGAAGAATAATTAGGTGAATGGATATTCCAAAATATTAGAAAAAATGATGTAAAAAAAATATAATACAATCATTAGTTTTTTTCTACAGTAATAAGAATGACCAGACCAACAATATCTAATATGTAGGATTAAGTAAAACAATGGAAATATAAAATAATGAACAAATTCATAATGCAATTTTTATAAACTGATTGGAATTAAAGAATTCTAAGCCATTGTATTGAGGGGTTGTTAATCAACTTTACATTTCCTGTTAAGAATATTTGTTAAAATATTACAAGTTCTTAGTAATATTAAAAAATATGTGTAATTTCCAAAATAGAGGGAAAATTAAGTAGAAAGAATATAAATAAATGTAAAGCAAGGCAAGAAAAAAGAAATGTTAGAAAAATCCAGAAAATGAAACAGAATGAATAAAAAGAAAATATGACCCTACTGAACAAAGATTAAAGAAAACCTAAAATGAATATTGAGTTGTCAAAACAAAATGAATTGCATCACCAGTAAAGTTTGTTAAAGGGTTTCTTTGGCTGAGGAGCATCAAGGGAATCTAAAAGGACCAGATTGTTCCCAGTTTGAAGTGGGGTCAGGCTTTTTATAACAGGGAATGCTGCCTATGAGTGGTTTTCGATTGGTAGAAGTTTTCAACTTGAACTGAAACTTGAGGTTGGTTTGTGCTTGTTTTATTTTATTTTCTGTCTGTGTGTCACTCTCTCACAATCCTGGTATCCATCAGAATGCTTACCAAGAATTAGTTTTGCAAACGTTACAGTTAGTGGGCTACATAAAGTTCACAGAATGGACCAGTAGATGGCAAAGAGAAAGATAGGTACAAAGTTAAAAAGAAAGGGGAGTATTGTGGCCTTCTATAATATTTGTCTTAATCATTTTGCACAGTTATAGTATTTTTTTCAAATTTCCAAATATTTTTATTGTATATTCAGTTATGAAATGAAGAACTAATTCATTTCAAAATTCAGTAATATTATTTTTGATAGCCAATTCTTTACAAGATACTCACTAGGTGTTGAAATCCAAAAGTGAACTGCGAATAAGATCCTGGTCCTCATAAATTTATATTCAGAGGGGATAGAAAAAAAACCAAAATTAAATGCACAAATTTACATTTGGTTTAGTAAGAGCTTATTTGTTACAAAATATTGCTAGGCAAATGGACATTCTCTAGTATCCAAAAGAAGAGTCAACTTGTATCATCACATGAGCCTTAGTAACTCTCAGATGAGTTAATATTTCCTAAATATGAGGTAATATCTGTTTAAAATATCTGTCCCATGGATATTTTTATTTTTATTTTTTTAAATTTATTTACTTATGTTTATTCATTTTGAGAGCACCAGAGATAGCATGAGTTGAGGAGGAGCAGAGAGACAGAGAGAGAGAGAATCCCAAGGAGGTTCTGTACTGACAGTGCAGGGCTTGAACTCACAAAACCCCAAGATTATGACCTGAGCCAAAATCAACAGTAGAATGATTAACTGACTGAGCCAGCGAGGCACCCTTCTCCCATGGATATTTTTAATTAAAAAATTACTTTATCAGGTAGAACAGTGGGTCAAGAGTCAAGAAGTTAATATTGTGGTTTCTTCATTGATCTTAGATTAAGTCATTTGGCCAGAATATAAGGGTTATTCAAATAGGTTATTACTCTATCTACTTCACAGAACATTACAAAGACACATAGAGGTATTGATAATTTGATGATTGCATTGTTCAATAATTAAATGCATTAGAGATTTCATCAAATATTTTTCTGAAAAGATATCATTGAACAAAAAGATAATGGCTAGCACTTGAGAACATGCAACTTTCATGTAAATCTCTATATAGGTCTTTCGTAAATTTGCATTGGAGAATGGAATCACCTGGCACACTTCTGCTTAGAAGCAGGAAGAGTAGCTGAATCTTCAGGTGATAGCATTTGGAGGCATAATCGGGACTAGTCCATCCCCAAATCAGTAAGTTGTTGTTGATGTTCTATAGGGAAAACTCCCACTTTATAATTTCCCTGTTTGGAGGCATTTCCTAAATTGCATTTGGAACTCATGGGGATTTTGCATTGAATGACCAATTGCTGAAGCAGATCTCTTCTTAAGAAAACTGTATTGTACATATTATTCACTATTTCCATTTCGTTATTTTCGGGAGACCACAGAGTTTGGATAGGTTAGTAATAAGTAGTAACCATTTACAAAATAGATATTGAAGTTCTGTGTCCTCTAAACGATCAGATCTATAATGATGTTTTAAACCAGACTGCAAGATGAAGAAAACAATGGAACTTGCCCTAATGCAAAGGAAATCATCACTCTCTCTCTCTCTGTTGGTTACTCTGGATGATGAGAGGGGTCTATCTATAAACATTTAAAGAGGGATTTAAAGAGAAATCCCTCCAGGACCCACTCTAAAGATTTTAAGAGAAAGCCTGCTAAAGGAAAAAATAAAAAGATTGAAAACAATTGGCTTAGCTGTTCAGAGAGTAGAGGGAATGGAACAGTAATCTGTCACTGTGTGGGTAGACAAGATGCTGGAAAATTGGATAAATTGGATATCACTGGAAGGCAGCTATTTTGTCCAAAAGTGCATTAGATATCCAGGGAAGATGTTATTAAAAGGTGAACAATTACTACTCAAAAGTTTCTAGCTCTTTGGAATATAGAGTTATATATTGTCAAAAGATTCTACTATTATTCTAATAATAAATCAATCTGATTCTAAAAAACATGTCTCCTGAAATACATTAATTTTTTAAACAATATGAATTTGCCTGTGCTTGTGAATATATATGCAGTAAAATAACTGAAAGTTTTTCTCATTTTTGTTAATCTAATCCATAGAAATTCAGAATATTGGGCTCCACTCTAAACTCTATTAAATCTTCATTTTAATAAAATCCCAGGTACTTATAAACTCATGATAACTTGAGAAATATTCTCTATATTTTCTTGAGTGTCCAAGCGATAACACAGATGTATCACTGTTGACTCCTCAATTAAAATTCTTCAATGGCTTCTTTGAAGCCCCAGTTTATGGAAATAAACTGGATTTAGGTTTCTTTTACTATCTTCACTATCCATTTCTACCCAATAGAAGAGAACTTGTTTTTGCCAACTAGAGTGCTTTCATTTTACTTTTTAATATTCTTATATCAATAAGTAAATTGAAATAAAGTTTGTATATGAATTAATTTTTATTCTAATATTTTAAAATAGTCAGACATTTATTTATTGAGGTCTAACTGACATATAACATTACTTTAGTTTCAGGTATGCCACACAATAATTTGATATTTTTATACTCTGCACAGTTAAAGTGATGTTTTAAATCAGACTGCATGATGAATGAAACCATAAAGTTAAACTTTAAAACTATCTTTTGATTAGTCCTTCATCAGTATTGAAAAATTGATCCTATCATATGCCCTAGCTTCAATCACATTTCTTTTCTCTCCTTTTGTGGTGGTCATATTTTCAAGGAGACTCAAGTTTTATCAACTATAGAGTAAAATGTCTGATCTATGTTTTATTTCTATTAAACTCAACCCTAGTATCTGATTCAATACTGTGCTTCTACAAAATCTGGACACCCAGTCCAACACTCCATTACCAGACAGGTTACTAGAGAAATGTGGGCAACTTAGGAAGCCTTTTAATGTAGAAAGGCTTACATTTCATTTCATGTCTGCCAGTTCCTTTTTTTTTTTTTACTATAAATAGCCTAATTTACACATTTGACATTCTATTATTAATATGTCTATAATAATCAATAACAGTGCATCACAGCACCTTCTCAGGCTTTTTTTCAATACATCAGTGCATGTTTAATACAATGTCATGAATTCTACTTTGCACATTAATATCAGCTCTACTTTCTTTTCACTTTCTTTTTTCACAATGTATCTCAAGAGATCTCCAAACTTTTTTTAAGCAGAGTGCATCATGTACTTAAAAAGTGTTCTCTTCCTTGTTAAATTTTGATTTATACCTCTTTTAGGAATATTATATGGTTTGTATATATTGTATATATTGTGAGAAATGACATAGAGATTTTATCATTTACAAAAAGTTTTTATGAGCTTACAAACAGTATCTTTAGTACTTGTAATTATCATAGCTGCTGATTTTATATTTTGTAATAAGTTTCTAGATAAAATGAGCTTTATATATTTTGTTTCATTCAATATTTCAAATAAGTAATTTTCATATATAAAGCAAATAAGTACAAATACAAAATGTACTAAGCAATAAATTTAAGCATTAAACATATTTTATTTATTTTTTAATCTGTGATATAGTACCATTTTTCTGTAATACTTTAATTACATATCTTTTCAAAAATATATTTAATTCTACTCAGTAGAGTAACCATCATTTTACTTAAATGTATGTAGTTGAGTAGATAATCATAAATAGTATTTATAATCATTTTATTTTTTATTTTTTATTTTTAGTTACCTTATTTTGATTAATGTTATTCACATGTCCCTTTTTCACTGTTTATATCCTTCAAATAGAGATATTATAAATTTAAAATTTTTCTATATTTATGGGTGCCTAGGTGGCTGAGCCAGTTAAGCATCTGAGTCCCATTCAGGTCATAATCTCACCATTTGTGAGTTCAAGCCCCACATAAGGTTCTGTGCTGACAGCTTAGACTGGAGCCTGCTTTGGATTCTGCTTTTCCCTCTTTCTCTGCCTCTCTCCCACTCATGTTCTGTCTCTCACTGTCTCAAAAATTAACAAACATTAATTTTAATTATTTTCCATTTTTACAAACACTAATTATAACATTTTTGGTAGAAAATATTTTTTCAAAGCCTAACAGAGAGTTCGTCCAATCTTTAGATATGAAGTTACCAAAAAAGTTCAAGTCTGTCCAGACATTTTATACTACTGAAACCAAAGTATTAATCCTGTGTAATTTTTGTAGATATATTTAGATATATTTTGTTATCATTATATTTTAAATGTTAGAAGGTATTTTTAGAAAAGGATCTATTTTTATTAATGTAGTCATAAATCTAGTTCACACTCATACAAATTCAGCTATATTAAAAATAGTTCTTAAAATTTTATTTTACTTGTATCACTTTGTATATCAATAGTATTTAATTTTCATAGATTTTTGCTCTTGATATGTGTATTTATGTTTTATTCCTACTCACTTTTATATTGTATAATTATGATTTCGCCTGTTGTCTCTTTTTTTCTATAGTGTGAAGTTTCTAAAGTTTGCATTCCATACTGAAGACTTCATTTGCTGCTCTACCAACTCAAAATTGAAATTTTAACATAGCTTTAAAATTATATTACATATTTTTCTTTTAAAAATTATAACGTGCAGAATCTCCTAAAGTACTCACTAACCAGTTCCAGCTCCCACCCCTGTGGTATGATTAGAAATAATAAAATACTATCTTAAATTCAAAGTAAAATCACTATTTGAAAAAAATCAATCTCATTCACCAAAATAACAAGATGAAAGGAGAAACATATAATCATATACATAGAGGCAAATAAATGTCAAAACAGCATTAATTTCTTTTTTTTTAATTTTTAAAGTTTTTTATTTATTTTTGAGAGACAGAGACAGCACGAGCAGGGGAAGGGCAGAGAGAGAGGGAGACACAGGATCCGAAGCAGGCTCCAGGCTCTGAGCTAGCTGTTGGCACAGAGCCCAACATTGGGCTCGAAGCCCCGGACGGTGAGATCATAACCTGAGCCGAAGCCAGATGCTTAACCCACTGAGCCACCCAGGCGCCCCAAACAGCTTTAATTTCTAATAATTCTCAGCAAGCTAAGAATAGTAAATAACTTCCTCGACCTGTCAAAAGACATCTGTAAACATTTACAGTTAGCATCATACTAAACCATAATATGTTAATAACTCTTCACCTAAGATTAAGAACAAGGCAAAACTTTTCTCTTTCCCCATTTCTATTCAACATTGTCTTGAAGGAAGTAGCAGTGGAGAGAGTAACTCATTGGCCATGCACTGATCAGAATTAGAACCAAAACTGACTATAAAGGAGGGCAGAATATGTTACCCCATAACATACCCCATTTTGGCATAATGGTTATTTTGAATTAAAGTTACTTACGAAACAGCCAGTGCAGGAAGGACATTCTGACCATTCGGTGTCTCGGTGAAGGTAGGAAATAAATCTCCCGTGTGAATGGGTTTTACTGAACAAACTACAAAATGGGCCTTTATTTGACATTTGCAGTTTCTTTCTTTCTTTACAAATATTTGTTTATGGTCAAGACTTTAGGGAGGGCAATGCCTTAATATGGTAATACATATTGCTACTCTGAGACCAAGGTTAGGCAGTCTAATGGTGGAAATTGTTTGACAAAATGGTAGGCATTTAAAATTAAGCAACAGTAAAAATAAATAAGATAAACAAAGAGATATGGAAGAGGTTTAAATGGAAATCCAAATATTTTTGAGTTTTATTGCATGTTGAACAAGTAGAAGATGCCTATAATTTCATAATTCATAAACTGCCTTTTACTGATCTGGTAATGAGAGAGCAGCATATTTGAAATGATGTGGAAATCCTCGATTGTACCTGGAACACACATGCACATACACACATGATCATACATAAAAAAGAAGTAACAGCTCTGCAGTGGTATTGATGGTGATGAAGACAGTGCTAATGATATGCATAGCATCATCTCTCTCTGTATATAATATGCGACCTATATACATATATATATACATATATACACACCCATATATACAAGATCAGATACTAGTGTGTGCACCATAACTATAATTGTGGGAATGAGGTTGTAAAATAGTTCCTTTATTATGATTTATGAAATATTTATTCGGTATAAAGTCTGGAATATGTACTTATTGTACTATTTATCTTGGATATGGCATCTTATTTCCTGAATTCTTTTAAATATGAGTTTTTTTTCAGTCATGTATTAGTCAAAATACACAACAAATCTTTTCATACTGGAAAATATATATATGCTTTCAAATATATTATCACCTCATTTCAGATGAAGAAATCAAAATTTCTGTCAGACAAGTACTTTCCAGTCTGCAAAACAAATGCAATAGTGACTTTAACAGAAGGTAAATTGTTCACGTATGGAATCAACATAGGACTATATCAACATTTATAAAAAATATTTATATACTGCTTTTAATTTCCTAGAGAGAAATATGAAATTCATGCAACAACTCTATTTTTATTCCCAATTTGTAATTATGAGACTGTAGCAGCTTATTTTTATTTTTTCCATCTTAGCAGTTTTACCTGAAGCTGCAGAGAATCCTGTGAAGAATGTATAATCATTGGCATTTTGCTTATTTCCACACCAACAGAAGGAAACTTACACGTATATGCCCGGAAGAATCAACTCTTTTCTGTAAATGGCATATGGTGGAGAATCCTTTTTGAAAATAAATATTCCTGTTTTCATGCTGAACAGATTTTTCATTTAAATTCATGACAACATATCAAAAACTTTGTCGTAAAAATACAGAGTAATCAATTGAAGTAATATAGGATTTAAGTAATAAAAGATTTAAACAATTTAATAGTTCTTCCATTCATTCTAAATTGAAATTTTAGAGATGATGTTTTGGAATATGCTGACCGAGTACGCACTTCCTCACACACACAGTCAGCTGAAGGAAATGATCCCAGCTACAATGATTCCATTAAAGAGGAGAAATTAAGGTTTTTTTTTTTTAGATTTTCATAACAAATAAAAATAATATCTTTGCTGGACAGTGTTAATCAACAATACATAGAAACTTTAGACTACCTGTATTTACATAGCTTAACCATTAGATATAAATCCTGAGACCACCTATGTCAACATGATTTAAAAATTTATTTCATATTATTTTTTCAGGAAGGTAGGATGGTAAACCAATAAATAACTTTGTTTGCTTCAGGACATTCCTGCAAACCAATTTGGGTGAGCAAACAACTCTCTTTTCAGACAATAGATTTCTCACCCAGGCAGATAGCTGTTTATTAAATAGCAGTTTACCTGTCAAGTCTCACTTCAAAGTCCTCATCTAAAAGTGTCCCTCAATCTTCAGTGCTTATGTCATGAACTTTACCTATTATAATCAGTTACTGGCCTTGAAAGGCTTACCCATCCACTGAGCCCAGACTCCTATGGCCCGTAAGTATCACCTCATCTTCTACTCTTCTAAAACACCATCCTGTCAAGGTAGTGTTTTCCCTTGTAGCTGCACTTCTATTTTATGTAGCTTTGTTTATTCAACGTGTTTTTAGTTGGTCTCTTGGGGAGTCACTAGGCAACATCCTTGGGAACTCTGCAGGAGCTAGCCAAGACCCCCTTCCCATTATGATTCAAGTTCTTTAGCACAGAAACATGGAGTTTCTTTTAAGCCTTTTGAATCATCCATTTGAGAGCCTCCCTGATCATAGTGATGAAATAAGTTTTCTGTTAGACCTGAAATCGGATTTCTTTCTGTTGGATCCTCAAATGCTGTATTTATTTTGATCCCTACAAATGAGGAATGAATGCTTTTTAGGGATTCTTCGATCATACGGTTTCATTCTTGAGCAAAGCCTGCCTTAGTACTTAGAATACTGCTGACTTTCGCTTTGCAGTTTGTCATCATATTCTTATGATCTTATAAAAAGGAAGGTCATGGGAAAAAGGGTAAGTGTACGTCCAATAATTTTGGCTCTCAGTTTGATCCTGAGGACTGATGGATGGATGGATGGATGAGTGCATGTCTCCTGAGATCAGCATCCGCATAGAACACCTTTGCTTGGGTCGTCTATGAGGACTCTGTATGAGCTTTCCTTAACCTTGTCATGTTTTCTCTGTGAGGGGCTATTCCTGGAAGAGATCTCCACTCCAAATGCGTGGAACTTCAGATGCACTGGGCCTCAATTAAAAATATGCAGATACCAGGTTAGAGTCCTAAAACAAATTTCAATACCAGCTTCTTCCACCATCCATCATCAGGCACTCAGGGGTTCATTTCAGTTTAGAGCTACACTCCTAGATGCTGATTTCTACCTCTCAGTACACTTTAATTTCACCACACACTACCAAAGAAAATAGGAATTCTACAGAACACAAAGAATAGGAATTTAACTTATATAGCAGGAAATATTTACTACTGAGCACTATTTTGGTTGCAAATAACAAATGTACTGTAGTTACATTAAGCCAAAAGTAGAATTTTACTGTAAAGGAAGTTGAATTTTGAAAGGAAACGGAAGTTAATAAGGTGTTAGGCATTAACTATAAATTGAAAATAAATAAATAAATAAATGAATAAATAAATAAACTATGAGCAGTCTAACCCTTAGAAAGATGTCCCTGATTTTTAAAATTGAAGTGTCCCCTAAAGTTACTAATTAATAGATGTTCATCTCTTGATTTAAATGCTGTGAAAAAAATATGCCTTAAATGATTTGGTCACAGATTATATCTAATAATAGAAACTAATCCAGGTGCCACCACACTCTCCTGTCATCTCCCTTTACACTACTATGGATGTGATGTCATTGTCCCTCCGTGTCCTGGAGCACAGCCTGCAAGTAAGCTGATGAAGTTGCAAAACGAGCAAATAATGATGTGAGAAATAAAATCACCACGCGGTAAAGAATGATCCTTTTCTTTACACTTTCTTGACAGCTGAACTAATATGAAAAGCACTCGTCTTGTTCCTTTCCAGGTTTGCATATGTTTGATTATGTCAGCAGAGCTGTTGTTCAAGTGATTTTCTCTCTCAAGTGTCAGAAACATTCATCCCCCATTTGGTTTCTCTGTGTACATTTCTGAGCAGTAAGGACTCAGCTGTAAGCGAAAAAGATGTTTCTGAGGCTTGATTTTCTGTGTAATTTCTATTTGTGATTGGTCTTTTCCCAAAATGACATGTAATTTTCCAGCACAGATTATTTTTCAAAAGAACTACATTCCCAGGTTTTGCAGAGAGAGATGCCCATTTGCTGAAATGTGAATTTGAATTTCTGGAAAGGAAACATCACATTTTCATATTAATCTATAAAGCAGCCATAAATTGTTAATTTTCACATGAGGCATCTTCTCAAAATGACTAGTTTTGATATATAGTAGAAATAATATTTTATTCTTTCCATTACCATGACCAGAATATAACACATTCAGTGTGTGTGTGTGTGTGTGTGTGTGTGTGTGTGTGTGTGGATGTGAATGTAAAAATGGGATAAAATATTACATCTGAGAAAAAAGCTCAGGCAACAAAAAAAAAAACCCACTAATAACTAACCCAGAATCTCTATTTATTTATTATTGAGATGCCTTTCCCAATTGGACATTTAAGACATCAAATTATATTGCTAGCTGTCTCACCAAGCAGACACAAACTCAAATAAAAACAAAAACAAATACACATTGCACAAATGAATAGTGCTGTTTTTTTTAGGGAAATGCTCCCCTAAACTTGCTGTTGCCGTGACTCTGACAGTGTCAGGTGGCTCTTTACTTAGCATATTATATAGAAAGGTGTGCTAGTATTCCATTAGAATATATATTCAATGAGTATATGTTTTTGATCAATCTTCTGTATTCATATCACTTAGAGTTTAGTATGTGCCCAAAAAATGCCTGTTGATTACATTGTAGGTATATTTTGAAGTAATGAATGCTGTCTAGAATATATCACATGATCACAAGTTCACAAAATGGTATCTTAGCTATCATTTTGTATTTTAACCAATGCAATCCCCCAAAATAGCACCGGACAACTTGTTTTTAAAGAAAAACTAAACTGATTAAAACTCTCTCTGTCAAGGAAGTATGACAACTTGACAGATTCTTAGTCATTTCTCAATAGTGAGGACTCAGAGAAGGATTTTTCCTGGTTGTGGAGTATGCGCTCAAATGAGTATAATGAGTCCTCCCAAGAGAGTAACATAAAAATTAGAATGTAATAATTCAAGGTTGGTGTCCACAGCGAGGTGGTAATCTTGAAGTAAGTTTTGACAAGTAAACTATCATTGCATAGGTAAGATATCTGTCTAGGTAGGCCAGCGTGTTGTCTCAGATTAATTGTTCTTGAGTGATTTCCTGAGGCAAACAATACATTTATTTAGTATTTGATGCCCTTTTCTTTCTGGGGCAAAGGCTCATAGGAGAGAAAGCAAACAAAAACACCAAGTTATATTGACTTAGGTTGTCTTATCTCTTTTATCCTGTCTCATTGTATTTCAACCTGAATTGGAGGAGAGACCATTATTATTATTTGGAAAGATGATCAATCCAGATGTACCCTGCTGTTTGAAGAGGTATAATTATATATAAGATATTTGTTGGGAGTTATTTTGACCACAATATAGTCAGAGTTTTTCCTATTCTTTTGTTTGGTTGATTATCGGTAATATCATTTGATGGGACAGTATCTTAACAAAATATTTGAAGTCACATATTTGAACAATATTACAGACAAATACTAAAGGAAGAATTATAATCAACAATTGTAGTCCACTTCTAAGGAAGACAAGAGAACTCATATTAAGCCAAAAGAAAAAAATCTACTCTCAATCTGTCGAGTGCAGAAAGCCAGAGATGGGCACTGTACTAGACATCTATTGCTGCATAAGAAACTACCTCAAAATGTAATGTCTTAAAGCCATTACTAGCATTTACTATATCTCCTAGTATTTGAACAGTTATAATTTCATGAGTAGGTGATAGAGACAGGTCATTCTGGCAACGGGTCTTACAAGAAGCTACTCTTTGTTTCCTGACTGAAACTATAATAGTCTGAAGGTTAGTTAGGCTATGGTTGAGGCATTCACTTCCACGGTGGCTTATTAGCATGGGTTGTAAATTTGTGTTGGCTGGTGATGGACAGCCTCATTTTATTTACATATGTATCTATTCTAAGGCTATTTCAAAGTCATCCCAACATGAGGCTAGCTGTTTCCAGAATGAATAATCTAAAAGTCCAAAATGGAATCCATCATGCTATTTATGGCCTAGGCTCAGAAGTTGCACACTGTCACCTCTGCCATACTTAGTAAGTCACTTAGAGCACTTCTAGATAGAGCAGTGTAGGAATAGACTATACAAGGGCATGAATACCAAGAGGTAAAGATAATTGAAGATGCATGTGGTGGTTGGCTACCACAGGAAAATGTGCCAATATTATCTAACTACATGAGTTATATGCTTTATACCATAGCTCCTTGGGCTCACTGATATTTTATGGCTCACCTCTAATCACTGAACCACAGTATGTAGAAATGTTTCAATTTTCATTCTTTGTGTAAAGTGTGATATCAAGAGGCTGGATGTTAGAAGAAATCTTTAGAGAATTCCTGTTAAGTAGTTAAGATTTCAAGCATCTCAAATTTGATTAAAGTCTCAACCTATCCTCCTTTTTCAAAACTAAGTTATTACATCAAATTGTGTCTGTTATTTTGTTTCTTTTTTCTTTTAGAGGGAATAGAAATAATGTTCCCAAATGGAACCTGAGTGGTATTAATTGACCATCATGAACACATGTATTCACTTTCCTAATTTACTAGTTTCTAATGGTTGATGCAAAAATGACCACACACTTAGTGGCTAAAGCAACATAAATTCATTATCCAATAGTTCTTCATATTAGAAGTTCAACACAAGTCTTACTGGGCTAAAATGAAGATATTAGCAAGACTGCATTCTTACTTTGATACTATGAGAGGATCCATGTTATTGTCTTAATATCTAGAGCCCAACTACATTCTTCAGCTCATGGTCCCTGTGTTGGTTAGTTTGGGCTGATACAACAAAATGCAAGAAACAAGATGGCTTAAACAACAGATATTTATTTCTCACAGGTCTAGAGACTAGAAAGACAAAAATCAAGCATATTCATTTCCTAGAGAGAGCCCACTGCCTAGATTTCCAATTCTTACAGACAAACACCATGTTCTCCCAGGGCTTTTCACCAATATTTGCACATGGAAGAAGAAAAATTTATCTTGTGTGTCTTCCTCTACTTTCAAGGACATGAATCTCAACATGGGGGCACTATCTTCATGATTTCATCTAAATCATATTACTTCCCAAAGACTCCATAGCCAAATACCAACACATTATACAATGTTAGAGCTCAACAGTAGAGAGTATTAAGTCATTCAAATATTACGTCTTTTTCTGTCTCCCTTTCCTACTTGAAAAAAGTCTTCTGACTACATTTGGCCACCATAGCATAATTCTGTTTAAAAGTCCTTACTCTTAATGACATCTGCAATTCTCTCCTACCATGTAAGGAAACACATTCATCACTTTCAAGGATTAGAATCTAAACATTTTTGAGAGCTCATTATTTTACCTATCACACTAATATGGTTCTTTTCTTTCAAGTTTGTTGTAATAGTCAATATATCCTGGTACTACAAATCCAGTTGTTAGGGTTGATACATTTTATTGTTTGCTTTCAGTGCCATTCTAGTGTTAATCAGATGGTGGGTATAAAATGGAAAACTCATTACACAGAGGGCAGGGTAGATCTAATTTTTTGAAATCTGTAAATATCAGAAAGTATTAAATACATACGATGTTAATCTACTGTCTTCTAAGACTTATCTATCTGAAAGTGTAGTTATAGAGCTGCCTTGTGTAAATGATCTGTGACTGCTGTGCCCCTTGGAGGCATAGGCTTCCCTTCCTAGATGCAGCATCCTGAGATTTTAGATTTTTAGATTTCTAATGCTCTGCTATCCAGAGCAAATGTCAAGGGGCGCCTGGGTGCCTCAAAGCCCCACATCAGGCTTGTGCTGACAGTGCAGAGCCTGGAGCCTGCTTCAGGTTCTGTGTATCTTTCTCTCTCTCTCTCTGCCCCTCCCCGATCACACTGTGTCTTAAAAATTAATAAAATGTTTTAAAAAATAAAATAAAATGTCAATAAGTAGTTGAATTCCAATATTGATAAATCATAAACAAATTGCAACCAGTTATTGAACTCCTCCAGGGAATGACTAAAGATAACAAAAGAAGTATTAGGAGTCATAGTTTTATGGGTAACATAATTCAATATAACATTAAAGCAGAAGCAGGGATGGAAAAAAGATTGTTGTGAAAATAAAGAATCAAAACCTACAGATTGAGTATGACAAACTGTAATTCTTTTTCTACGAAGCATGATTGGTAGATATTTATTTCGTACATAGTGATTTCCTTGATCTGGATGTCTTTAATGGAAGCCAAGTCCTTCCCAAGACCATTCGCTTTGGGAAGAGTCCAAGTATCTTCAGTTTGAGGTTCTGGGTGGTGAAGCCTTCCCATGAATCAAAGATGACCTGTATACTCAAATCACGAGTACATATACTCATGTATACATATCATGATTTTATATAAAATTCAATACATCAGTGTTTTGAAGATTTTTTCTTTGCTAGTTGGCAGAACTACTTGACATTGACTTTTCTTCTTAGGTCTTTCTAAGATGTCTCTTCATAACTCCTAATATCTAGGTGTGAGAAACAATTCTGCAGGCATGGCTTAAGAGAGTATTAAGGTTTCAGTACATGTTGATGATAAGAATGGATTTCATTAGCCCCTGAAAACATTTATGAAAACAAATGTAGATTTTAGAATCAGAAGTAATATTCCAAGACACATGGTTTGGCTTATTATTAACTCACAAACCACAGTTGAACTATGGAAGGAAGAAGTACCTTAGACTTTGCAGATTAAAAGGTCTCTGAACTTTGCTACATTTAGTTTCAGACCTCCATCTGTTCTTTCTATCTTCCATGAAAGTTGATGTGGGCAGTGATGTCCGATTAAATGATAGACTTTACCATGTTTTTTAATAAAATGATCAGTAAAGTGATTTATTCTGTTACTGGGGGCTGGGTCTGTGTTTGTCAGGCTGGAAAGAAAGGTTTTCTTCATATCTAGAAGGAAAAAAATGATCAAAACATAACCAAAATCTATTTCCAGTGCAAGCTGTTGGGAATACATTATAATTTTTGGAAAGGACACTTTTCAGTTTTGCCAAGATTTAAAATGATGATTGAGACAAGCAAATAAAGACACACTCAGCAATTTTGGCAAAATTTCTCCTAAACTGTTGATTAAATACAATGGTTAATTTGTCTTCACAGTGCCAATAAAACTGAACAATTCTGACTAAAGTTTTATGTTAACTCACATCAGTAGAAAGAAAAGAGGGAAATCTTCTTTTGAGTTATGATATACAATTTGTGGGAATATAGCTATAATGTTTTGAGAGTAAAAATCTATTAGGAACAGGGTGGATATTGACAAAGTCCATGTCTATTGATATCATGTACTTTGATTATCTTTGCTAGAGACGGAATTAAAGCCTAGGAAAAACACTTTTAAAAGCATATTGTAGATAGTTATTTCACTAGTCTTTGTTCTTGAACATGAGCATGTTTCTTTTAAATGGAAACTGCATATTGGCTGAACAGCCTTTATATTAATGTATCTTTTATACATAATTACACTTCAAATATGAGCTGTTCTTTGATTCATAAGTTGAGTCAATGAAAAATCCCTCACAATAGATTTGAGTTAATTGCCACTCAGAACATACTGAGAAATACAGTTACCCTTTTATCTTCTGGGTATAGAACAAAAGAAGAAAGCTTTTTTTTTTTTTTTTTTTTTACTTGGTGTTTCTTCCAGAAAACTCAGATATTTTATGTATAGAAGACATGTTAACAATTTCAATATTCAGAATTCCAAGACTAATCTCAAGAGTATTCAAGGAGACAAGGCAGAAGCATAAGTCCTTTTTTTTCAGTCAAAAATAGTTATGACAGATAATATTTTAAAGCAGTAATAATTAACAATGACCATTATAATTTTTGTTAAAATGATTAAATAGGAGATAAGATGAAGCATTTATTTTTTGCCTTAAAATACAATTTTAGTATTTTTTATCAGCATATTAAATAAAGCAACACACATATTACCTGGAATTTGACACCTTAACACAATGTAACAATTTCTTTAAGAATCAAACCCTATGTTTTACCTTGCAGGCATATTAACACCTCTGTGTAGTTATACCAAGTATTATCTCAATCATTTTTTAACACTCTTGTAAAAGTATTCAAAATTTTTTTTCAAGAGAAAACCAAATACTTTGGTACTTAATACATGTAATGATGACTGAAGGGATCTATAAACATGACAATGGTAGTCTCCATGTAATCCTGCAATCCAGCCACAAGAATTCTATTTATAGATAAAAAGACTCAGAGTCAGAAAGATTAAGTAATTTACAGAGTATGATATAGTCAGTAAACAAAAGAGCCAGACATTATATCAGTTTTGTTTGAATCAAAGTATTTGCTTCACACTCTAATCCCACTGCTTTTGATTTAGAATGAACTAATTGTATACATGTGCAGACAGATGAAAAAGGAGAAGTGATGAATGACTCCCAGATTTCAAAATTGGAAAATAGTGATGCTGCGGTCTGTTTATCATGCTACAGAAAAGGGGAGGGAAGGGAAGGAACAAGCTGGTTATAGTGTAGACAAAGTATCTGGGACCTAGTGACTTTGATATGCCTATGAGACCCTGTTGTCAACTAGGCACTTATAGCACACCACAACCCACAGGAAAGGTCTAGGCCATAAAGGTAACTTTGGGATTCATCAGAATTAACATGATGTATAATGTCATGTGAATAAACAATATAAAATGGGAAAACATGTATGGTTGAAAGAAAATCCAAGACCCAGTTTTGGGACACTCATAGAATTCAAAGTTTAGAGGATAAAAAAAAAAAAAAAGGATTGACTTGAGGTGGGGTTGATCCAGAGAATGTGGTCCCACAGAAGTACAGAAGGGTTTTTTCAAGTTTGCAGTCAGTCTTTGAATGCTGCTCAGGAATCACTGTGATGAATACTGAAAAATGGATTAGAGAGAACACATAGTCCAGAATATGGAAAGAGAAGTTAATTTGTCAATAATACATGCTATAAAAAGCAGTGAAATAATTGGTTGTTTAAAAAGCCATCTTGAAGAACTGTTTTGGAAGAGAAATATAAAACTCATTTCATACCATGTAATAAATTAATTTCAGATGAATTAAATTACAAAAATGATGTAAGTACCCACATTCTCTAAGGCACTTTCTCAATTATTTTACACACAGTAGTTCATTTAATACTTTTAATGAATTTTTGAGTATGATACAAATATTGTAGTTTTCTTGGATTATTGCAATAACCGCCTACTCATTCTTCTACAAACTGAAGCACTAAAGAAAGGATTATGAAATTTGCTCAATACCACAAAACAATTTAGTGATGGACTGAGGATTTCAAGTGGCTCTTCTGACTCCAAAATGTTTACTTTAACTGTTGCAGGGTCCAACACACAGAACCACGGATGGAAAAATGCAGTGTTAATAATCGGGATACTTGATCTCATTAGAATCCTAAATTACTATATAGGAGATATCTAGCCCCAAATATATTGGAGATAAAAAGTAAAAATAGAAATTAGCTTCTAGCCAATTTTCAGGAAAAAGATGTACTCTTAGTATGCTATAAAAGTAAAATTTAAAAATACACATTTTTTGGAAAGCTCATCTGAATTAAATAACAAGAAGATTTTTAATTTGTGCATTTTGTCCAGATATTCTGTTTCAAGTTAAACAAAGTTATATGTAAATGTGTTCATTGCATTTACTTTTAAGGGACAAAAATAGTGAGCTTATGTGCAAAATGAATCCTTCATGTTACAAAATTGATTATGTACTCATATGCATAGAACAAATAGAGCAAATATATAGATAAGGTGTTAATAATTGTGATCGGTGTAAGTTATTTATTTATATATGCTTTCTCTTTCTTTCCTAATTTTCTTTTACCAATATGTGTGCTTTTGTCATTGAACAATTAAATTTATTTTAAAAGAAATTCTTGTCAGAGTCTAAAACACTTGTGAACAATATAAAAACCCAACAAAATGCACTCATTTACCACTGTGCCTTAGCTGAATATTTAATGTAGTTGAAAATGTTGGTGATGAATTTTTCTAAGTACATTTACAGTATAATTCCTAAAGTATCATATAATTTAACTTTATTGTAACTGTCTAAAGTTAAATTTTATTTATTTCTAGGTTTTCTTGCCCTATAAGATCCAAATTATCTTCCCTTTGTATTACATAATAACAGAAGAAAATCTGTATTACCAAAAGATACATGTTATCAATATTAAAGATCTGTGATAATGACAGGATAACACTTTGATTCAGGGTAAATCAGAAGCAACACAGGAAAAAGCCCTAAAACTGTATTCCTCTCCACTGCAGTCCTGGGCTTAGCATCATGCCTTTTCCTCAGCCCTTAAGAAAGTGTCTTCTGCTGGGTGTAAAATTAGGGAAGCCAGGAACATGGACTGGTCCCTTTGTGAAAGCTCTTCTCTACTTCTGATTCCCAAATCCTGCCAGTAATTTAAACATGACAGCATGATTAGGTAAGTCGTTTTCTGTAAGAGTGCAGTGCTGTCTCTTGGGACTAAAATATACGGGTGGAAATCATATTATTAAAATACTAGACTTGAGACTAGCTTTATGAATGTTTTAACCTTTGAGAAACCTGTTTTGGTCTATTAAGATAAACACCATGCTTTCCTCTTCATGGTCCTTTAGTTGCATTTTTATCATGAAATGCACTTCCTTGAAAGAGCCCATACTATCTGAAAGATGACACATGTAAGAACACTCACTGGCAGCCCTTTGAGAGTGGCAGATGGCCAATGAATCGTTCAGAGCCGTGTGTTATTCAGAGCCACTTTAAAAATGCACGCTTTCTTCTTGCACAAAGTGCATTTCTGTAACAAATAATGTTCTCTATTTAAACTTATACATCAACCTGAATATTGAATTATGCAATGAAGTGACTGTTCAATAATCCTTCAGAGTTTAGCTATAGGCTTACTATGATTTTCATTACATCACAGATTTGGTTCACAAACCCTAAAAATTGTTAGTATCAAGGGAATATTTTAGTCCAAATTTGTATATAAAGGAATTTATGCAATTGCCTGAATAAAACTATTTTTTTTTCATTCCTGGGTTTAAGATTGAGGATTTGAAAGGAATAATTAAATTTTTACTTATTTATTTACTTACTTATTTAATAACGTTTATTTATTTTTGAGAGACACAGAGTGTGAGTGGGGAAGGGTCAGAGAGAGAGGGAGACACAGAATCTGAAGCAGGCTCCAGACTTTGACCTGTCAGCACAGAGCCTGATGCGGGGCTCGAACCCATGAACTGTGAGATCATGACCTGAGCTGAAATCCGCCGCTTAACCGACTGATCCACCCAGGCATCCCTAGAAGGGAGAATGTAAAAAAAAAAAAAAAAATTAAGAAGCAAACAATTTAGGGTTTGCACGAGCTAAGAGACAAACACAATGATGGACAGACTCCTCTTCAAGGGAAGATTTTTGCCCCTCCTGCCAGGAGTAATGCCATAGGAAAGCCTCAGTAAACTGTCACCTCTAAGGACTGTCTCAGCTTAAGAGTTCTCTGACCCAATGTTAGGACTTCCTGGAGCACATGGCATCCAAACAGTCACGGAGGAGGAAGTACTAATACCTGACCATTTTGCCTCAATTGGGAGAATCCTGACAGGTCGTTTCCAGAGAAACCCAGGGTTCATATTCTTTTTCTCCCTCTCACCTGCCTCTACCCATGGTGTTCTTCTGGGTGCTCCTTAAAAATATTGTCAAATACCAGATTTTCTCTGAGTCTGCAACACATACCTTAGAGCAGGCTAAATGTAGAGGCTACCATTGAAATTTTGTTTCTGGAAAATATTTTTTAATTTATGAAAATAACACAGACATTCATTGGTTATTTAGTTAGATTTCTGAAGAAAGGAAAACAATAGGGAAAAAGTGAAAAATAGAACAGTATAAGCTATAGTCAAATAATCCATCTTCCCATAGTAGCAAATATACAAATTGCGGGTACACTATGCTCCTTCCTCAGAACAAGGTATTTCTGTGCTGTGTTTTTGTGTATGTGTTTATTGAAATCATTGTAGGTTTTACTGGATCTCACATATGAAGAAATTCTGAGGAATATGTCTGGAATGAGGTAGAATAGAGGAGGAGGATTAGCATGGACGTAGGAAGCACATTACTTTGGCATTTGATGAATATTATTATTGTCAAATTTGGATATTTCCATGAACAAAAATATATTTTTGCATTTTCTATCCCTTTTTACATATGTCAATAATAATACTTATTACCTTAGAAATAAGAGAGGATAATAATCACTTATTCGTTTTGACTTACTATCAATATTCCATAGTGATTTATTGTATCATTTTGGAGCCATTTAAAAACTGTATTGCAGTGGAAGAAGAATAGATGTACATTGAAAGCTGCTGGCTTGGTGGAGTGGATCTGGTTACTGACAGAACGACTGTTGTGTTGGAAGAGAGTAGAACTGAGTTGTTCACATAAATTGGACTGGAGGTGGTATTTGTCATCAACTATCTTCCCTCAAGCATTGGTTAGTCAATCTTTAATTCACCTTCATACTTACAAACTAACACACCGTGTGTGTGTGTCTGTGTGTGTGTGTGTGTGTCTGTGTGTGTGTGTCTGTCTGTGTGTGTGTGTCTGTGTGTGTGTGTGTCTGTGTGTGTGTGTGTCTGTGTGTGTGTGTGTGTGTGTGTGTGTGTGTGTGTGTGTGTGTGTGTGTGTGTGTGTGTGTGTGTGTGTGTGTGTGGTGTCTGCTCTCTGTCTATCCCAGTTGAATTTAAGCTCCATGAGGGGAGGATTTTGTTGTCAGATAGTCCGTTTTTATTTAGCCCGTTCTTACTCAGGAGTACATTTTCTGTATCTAGAACAATTCCAGGTATAGAGCAGGCGTTTACACATTATTTGTTAAATGCATGGCCTTTATTTTATTTTACTTTATTTTAAATGTTTGTCTTTGAGATGGGACAAATGGGGCAGGGCAAAAGAGAGAGGGACAGTGGATTTGAAGTGGGCTCCTCCCTGACACCTGTGAGCTGTGTGGCTCAAATTGATGAACCCCACTTCAGATCATGACCTGACCTGAAGTCTCCCACTCAACTGACTCTGAATGGCTCTTATTTTAAAAAGAAGACAAGCTTTTAGCTGAATAGAGAGAATACATGCTCACATCTGGCCCTGTGTTACACACACACACACACACACGTGCGTGTCTGTGTATGAATATATATAATATAAAATACATATGAATAAAAATAAATGCATAAATGTATATTGATACAAATATAAAATATAATATAATATGTATAATGTAAAATGTTCCAATATTATGCACATATAATTCTAACTCTTCTTCTTCCCAAATCATAGTATAATGATAGAAAATTCATTTGAAATAATTTAATGTCCGAAGGATTTTTCTCCTCAAATGGAAATAAAAAATAGTGATAGTAGTTATGATTTTATAATAATTGAGTTTTCCACACAGTTTTTTCATCACAATATATTACGAACTTGAAAACTGTTTGTTCATGTGCGTGCTGGTCTGTATAAATAGCATGTGGGGGTGGGTGTCCTCTATGCCCCTCCTTCCTGTAACATAATTTACTCTATTGATTTTCCATTCTCTACTCCCCAAGTAAAATTGTGCAATGGGCAATTGGGAAACTCTGGATCCAAAGAAGAGAATTTAATATCCAACATTGAGACAACAGGTAACTTCATTTTGATTTTCCATTTAGAGTTTATAGTCTAATTAAAGAAAATGCACATATATCTAGAGATAATCATGGATAATAAACACATATAATTACCATTATCAGTGGGTATTACAACAGCTGAAGCACAAAAAGAAATGGAAAAAGATTACCAGCCTTATGCAAATGCATATTCTCTTTAAGATTTCCAGTTATAGTGTAAAAGCATTAAAATAACTCAACACATTCAAAGCCCATATACTTTGTGATCATTTTAAAAATGTATTCAAAAATATTTCTGCGTGCAAAACATTTTCATAATGATCTTGTTTAAATGAAAGTATTTAGAAGAGTACGTTATAAAATTACATTGCAGAACACAATTATTTTTTCTCTTTAGAACACACATAATAAAATGTAATTATCGTGTTTTTTTCATAAACATGAGTATTAGTGGTATTACTTGATCCTGTATAATATGGGTACTTTCTTTCTTAAAGTAAACATAGTACACTGTTTATTTCTTAACTCATAAAATTATGGATATAGTCTAAGTAAAAGGGATCTGAAGATCATGCAGCAAGTGCAGTGAAACATCTCAATCACTTGAGTTCTAGAAATAATTTTGAAGTTTATAAATTATTATCGGTGCATAGTCACAACTGACAGTTCAAGAATGAACCATATAAAATTGTTTCCAAAATTCCTCTTTTCTCCCCAGAAGACTTTTCTAAGAATAAGCCTTACAGAGTCTCTCTACTATTCACTTATTCACTTCTTGGGGCGTGGTATTAGTTATAAGATTGGTGAGTTTTCTGGAAGGAAAGTTAGAGACTATATTTTTCAATCATTCCCTTCCTCTATCTTTTTGCAGACAGCAAATGCTATGTTTTGCCCGCTCTGCAATGCTGCAGAATCACAGCGCAGACTCCTAGGCTCCTGTGCATTGATGTAGTCTTGTAAACCTCTTAGGAAAGCTTAGCTCAGGGGATGGGTAGGAACACTCCCACAGGACCGTCCGAACATACTTTTTCAAATAATTAGTAATAGAGCTGACATTTTGATTTTTATCTGTTTAATCATTGCACCTGCAATTGTATTAGGTCTAACATTGAATGGAGCAATGTTACCCATGTGTTACCCAACTAAAAAACACAATAAATGCACAATATATCAAAAGTATTATAACATCCCTATGTTCTTATGATAATACTTCTTTGTTTCACATTTTAAATTTTCATTCATTGATGAGTTTACTTTTGGCTGATGCTATTTATACTATCTGAATACTGTAAGGATACTGGGTGGCTCAGTCAGGTAAGCCCCTGACTACGGCTCAGGTCATGATCTGGCAGTTTGTGGGTTTGAGCCCCACATCAGGCTCTGTGCTGACAGCTCATAGCCTGGAACCTGCTTCAAATTCTGTCTCCCTCTCTCTCTGCCCTTCCTCCGCTCATGTTCTGTTTCTCTGTCTCTCAAAAAATGAATTAAAAAAAAGTGCACTCCCCAAAATGGAATTTTGAAAGTCATGTGATGTTGTTTGTTTTATATATTTGGTCACTAATAGTGGAGTCAGTTACTTTTTGCCTCTTTGACACACAAAATGTCTACCAACAAGTTATACCTTATTCTTTCACCAAAATGTTTTAAAGTTATTATTTTTACCTGTTAATATTTCATAGGTGTGTGTCATTGCTTGAAGACTTAATTTAAAGTCATTATTATATATGTCATCAGAGATTGCTAGCGACCTTGCAGTGCCTGTGTACCCATTCTTAGTAACAGAATCCTAATTTTAACTGGGCACAATGCACATTTTCCATGCCTTCCTATGTCTAGATGTAAATGTGTTAAGACAGTTTTTGTGTGGCTGCTGAAATGATGCATTAAATTCAGTTGACTCAGCAGGGAGATATACATTTTTAAATCTTTCTACACATTTTGCAGCTGTCCTAGAATGCAGATGTGAAGGCTAGAAGTGTGAGGTTATCTTTATGATGGAAGCCACGTGTTAAAATTAGTAAAAGAGAAATCTATCTGTTGGGGATCCTGGTGACAATGTAAAGCTCACATATTAGCAATCAACTGCTGATTTACAAAATTTTTCTGTGTTAAAGAGAAAAAAATTCTCCACTTTTTAAAGCTTCTGTAGTTGGATCTCCAAATGCTATTTCTAAATGGTGGACATGCCCATACATGAGATAGGTCTTAAGAAATTTTTCATCTATCTACTAATCATAATAAGCTGGAATAATGCTCTAGGGCTGTAGTCCATAATATGTGGACAGTCTTGCCATAGAAACAGTTATGAACTACAAGATATTATGGGATATGGGCTCTCTAGACAATACCTCTTATTTCTTTCCGGCGAGACTACTATTCACATGAATGCAAAATCTGTTATGACTGTTGTGTGTACAAATCAATAGTGTCTGTTAAGACAGCATAATGATGGCAGTCAGAGTTTTTCTTTTCATTATAATTTTTTTGTGTGATTATGTTTCACAAAATACATATCACTTTAATTGCATCTTTTGTTATGCCCAATGTTTTTGTTAATTTGATTTGCAAAGCAGCACACAATTCAAATAACAGTGTATTATCTCTGCAGGAGAACTTTTGAAATAGAAAAGCCTATTTATTGTGTTCATTACTGCCTAGACATCTTTTATTCAGCAAGCTGTTACAACATGTGTGACATATATGAACCTACTGATTTTGTAGACATAGATTTCTAGACTATTGGAAAATTTAGTAATAGCTCTTCAAAAACCATAGGGTTATTAAAAGGGAACAAGAAGAGACTAATTGAGATTTTAGATTGGCAACCTCTTCCTTAGTATGTCTTGTAGTTGAATGTACACAAGGTAGTCCTCTCATGTAGAATTATTTATATAGATGAGTTTCTCTTCAGTAGACCTTGTAGGAGGGTAAATGTCAGGACAAATTTATAAGTCAAGAAAAAAAGTCTTTCAAGATGGTTGTAAGAAACACTCAAGTTGATAGAGATCTTTCCAAGTGTTATATAACCTTTCATAACTTGGAGCTGCAACACCACACATGTGCAAAGTAGAAGATAGTCATCCTTATAGATTTTACCTGCTGATGCTACCAGAATATTGTGCTGTGATTTTCTTGACAGCAGTGTTTCAAAGCATGCCCGCTCTGGCATGCCACATACGAAGTAAAAAAGATATTTCTTAAGTTTTACAGAAGACATAGAAATGCTTAACAAAAGGTGACCCTGATGGTGGTAGAAGTTAGAGCCACTCCCAAAGTATTCGCTCATTAAAACAGTTTGCAACTTTATTTGTCAATGTCATGGTTTTATGGATGATTCTTTGATATACATATGATTTGAGAGTGAGAAGGGAGGTGCAATAGGACAGACTGGTTGGAATTCTGAGTTTGGCCACATCACCAAAGCATGTTTGGGCTTAAAGTCAGGAGAGAATGAGAACCCAGTAGATGCTAAGATTCCTTGTATGTTGACTTTTTTGCCAGATCACCTTTTAAGCGGGAGAAAAGACATACAAAACAAATCATAGACCTGCATGGATTCGGTGATGTCTCCTATTCAAGGCCTTTTCATCTTTCAGTGGTCTCGGCAGCCCTGTGGATTAAAGAAGCCACCAGTTCTGAGAGGCCTAGAAACCCAAATCAGCAACCTTTTAATAGTTTTGAAAGGGCTTTGGAAGTAGGAAACAGGAGTACATCCACACCTAATGTTTTGTTCTCTTGCTTTATGTGAAAGTTCATGGTGTATAACATCAAAAATTTTTCCAAATTGTAGTTCCTGTTGTATCTTGAGTTTAAATAAGGCTTTAATAAAGTTGTGCTGACCCTAGCTTACAGAGGCCACAAGGTTGTGTACCTAATCATTAGAACCTAGCAGAGTTTCTAGAATTTGAGGTGAAGAAAAGTTGGGGACTCATTCATTAACGCTAAACTACGCATACTGTAATGTGTTTTGCTATTCTGACTTCCACCGATACTCTCTGTCACCAAAAACGAATCTCAACTCTGCTTGTAATTAAGTATTTGTATTTATCATTCGCTTGTGACAAGATGTCTCTTCAGAGACAAAATGAGAATGTCAAAGAAAAATGTCTTATAAAATGTGTTTGGCTTTGATAATTATATGCTCTGTTTATTTGACTGCTTCTAAACTATACAGGTTATTTTGTTTCTAGCAACTACATAATTTTTATGTGCCAATTTGCCTGTCAGGATTCCTGTAATAGTTGTCAGGTGTCAGTAGCTGTGATGTTGTTAGCCTCCGCTGTGAAGATAATGTTTCTTATAATGTATTTACAATTGTTAGTAATCCCAAGGACATTTTTAAATAAGAGAAGTATTTGAGGAGGATAGTTTTAAGGCAGATACACCTTTGACCCAAATAGATATTAGTGAGAAATTTACTTGTAAATTATATTTTTGTATTAAGAAAATAAAAATAAATTGTTCTATATTGGTTGTAAATTAATCTATACTTCATTTTCCATAGTTTTTTTCTGTATTTTTAGAAAATGTGTCACTTTAAAAAATCATGAGGTTTATTTATTTGAAGATAATAATATAAAGTCATACACATATTTAAAAATATATATCTAAATGGTTCTAAATAGATATGTATTTATCCTAAACTTTTTCCTGTGACATTATCTTGTGATATAATTTTAGTGTAGTAAGATTTGAAGTTTGAAAATTTCACTGGAATTTTAGGATAATTCCATTGCTTTATGTATACTTTTCTTCTGAGGTGCCTGGGTCGCTCATTCAGTGAAGCTACTAATGACTTCGGTTCAGGTCATGATCTCATGTTTGGTAAGTTTGAGTCCCGCATAGGAATTGTGTCTTCTCTCTCTGCCCCTTCCCTGCTTGCTCCTATCTCCCTCTCAAAATACATAGAAATAAACTTGTTAAAAAAGCATGCTTTTCTTCTGTAAATTTATTTAAGGTTTTAGCTCCATTAATTTTATATTTTATATATACTTAATTGTTTACGTAATTGATTTTGTGGTATATATAAATTATATATTAATTTTATATTTTACATATACTTTTATATTTATATATATTTATGTAGCTAACCCAAATGTTAATACAACTCAAGATTTACCTCTGGCTTTCCACTGATCACACATATTTTTTTTAATTTAATTTTTCAATATTTTGTTGTAGTTACTTCTTATCAAATTTATTTTATAATTCTACATGGTTAATTTTAAACATTACACAGTTCTATAAGATTTATTTAAAAATAGAAATTTTCCACTCAACTCACCAATATCACTCAGCTTTCCACATTTAAACCATATTCATAAATAAGGTTTGATTGTAAGAGATAATCCATCTTGATAGGCTTTGAATAATATTCTGTGAAGTAACTGCCTGGTACCACAGTCTATATTCTTCTCCCTGAGTAAATCATAATGATTCATTCTTCCTTCATAATGTAACCCAAATACAGCATAGACAACTCAATGATAAGTTTCATTATGATGCTTATAGTCAGTAATTTGTTATTCTTTTTTAAAATCTTGGTACTTTACATGATAGCTGGAATTCAGACAGATCTTTAAAAATATTTATATATTAACTAAGTCAAATATTTATAAAACTTAAAAAATGATGTATGTTTAGTCACTTTAATTGATTTTTGGATATTTTTGCACCATATATGCTATGAACTTAGCATATAAGTGAAACAAGAGAAAGACAAATACCATATGATTTCACTCATCTGTGGAATTTAAGAAACAAACAAATGAGCAAAGGAGGAGGGGGAAGAGAAGAGAGAAAGACAAACCAAGAAACAAACTGTTAACTATAGAGAACAAACAGATGGTTACCAGAGGGGATGTGGGTGGGAGAGGGGGAAATAGGTGACAGGGATTAAGGAGTATACTGTGATCATAGTGGCCGTTGTGTGGAAGTGTTGAATCATGATACTGCACACCTGAAACTAATATTACACTGTAGAATTAACTAGAATTTAAATAAAAACTTTAAAAAATTACTTTTACATATAAGCAATAACACACCTAAAATAATAGAAGTCCAAAAGTGTCAGTATATTTAATTTTACACATAGACAATATTAGCAGGGTATAAGGATAATTATACATTCAAAATATTTTGTTTGGTGCTTAAACTTGGTTGTTTCAAAAACCTGTCAATAACAGGAGGCTATGCTGCCTGCTTGGTCTTGGAGTTTTAAAAGTTCGTAGCACATCAGATATCATCATGAATACCCAGTTGTGGCAATAATATTTTTATTTAAGATATCATAACCTTCAAAACGCTTGACAACGAGTGCCTGAACATGAAAAAGGCAAATTGTTCACTCCTACCTCTACGGCCATTTTCTTCCTTGGGCAGTCACTCCTCTCACAAACAGCAGCCTCCTCGCATAAAATCAAATAGAAGAATGAATGTCGCTGTTGAGTCCAACGTTCCATCCAGGTGATGGAGATCACACGCAGAAGAAGCAAAGTAGCTATGCAGAGATATGATCAGTTGGCACAATTTTTGATTCCATCAGTAAGAAAAGGTACATTTTGTATTCAAAAGCAATTTTCTCCTCTCTTCCCTCACGTATCTATCCAACGATATCTATCTTCCATCATCTTCTATTTCAACATGTCAAGTGTCATCACTGCAGTGACCTCTCTCAAACCACCCCTAAGAGTCTTCTAAGTAGAGTATTTAGGCCAAATAAGTTTATTTCTGTCTTAATAGAATATTTATTTCACCTAGGTTGTCATTTTTCATATTGCATCTTAACCTGAAACTGAAGCAAACATTGTTAAAATAACCAAACTTCAATCAAATTCTGCTTACTTTCAGTTGAACCTTATAATTCACATGGTTCACTCCAGAGTCTCACTCATTTAATTTCCTTGGTGGTATGAAATCAAATATTTTGTTGTTTTTTCCACCCTGTTTCATCTATTGCTCCCATGTTTCCATTTACTTATATCCATTTTTAAAATAATAAATGTAAACACATTTTTGCTAAATACCATCATTTCTCTTTTTCTGTTCAATGCAATACATTTCTCATTGGAGAAAAATTACCCAATCAAATCTTAACGTCTCTCTCTGACATAAACACGTGGTGTAGTGGGGAGCAAATCACCCTCTTATTATAGGAATCAAACAACAACAACACAGGGAGCGGAAGGAAAAAATGCTATCAGAGGGCAGAAATCTTTTCCTACTCAACTTTAGATCACTAAAGGCAGAGGCTCTTATCTATATCGGTCATGTTTACATCACTAAACCATACATGTTCCATGAAAATCAATCATCTGACAAGTGTGAATTTATTGATTCTTTGCTATGTGCCAAATATTGCTCTCGGTTATAAAAATTAGGCAGTAAGCAATACATATCCTGACCTTAGGGATCTTATAAAAAGATGTGCTATAGAAATGTGTGAAAAAATGAATACATTCACATTAGGTGTGAGCAGAGTTTTAAGTATAGTAATCTGATGTCACTAGGGTTGTCATACCTCATTTGATGGTAAGTGACAGAAATCCAACTACAGAGGGACAGGTAAGGGAAATGACCTGAACATGGGGGCATGTGATATGGTCGGAGGGAGTGTTAGATAAGCAAATGTCAAAGAGCATGGCTCTTAGTGGGCCCAAAAGATCAGTGGTCATAAAAGAAAAATGTTGCCATTCTTTTCAGAGGGTTTCTGTGAATATTCCCTGAACTTTAGGTGTCAGATTTATCTGTATAGATGCTGTAGGTATACAGCGTGTAGAGAAGTTGTAAGGGAGCTGGTATTTACATCATGTTTTGAACGGACAGTAAAGTAACCAAAGCCTTGTGTTCTGGGATAAGAAAGGCAGGAGGAAAGCTTCCCAGCATACGAAATTATACTTTTTGTTAATCTCTCCAATAAAAGATATCTTTGTTTTAATTTCAATACAAACAAAACCTAAAAACTAAATATATGTGACCTCATGCTTATCTCAAATGAGGCTAAAGGCATTGTGTTTACATTTTTAACATTTATTATGATTTTCTTTTCTCCTTGTAAAAGTTTGTTACTAAATCAGTGCTTCTCATCTTTTCTTACAATTTGGAATAAACACTCCATAAGAACTGGTACTTTCTTTTTTGGGACATTTCTAGTACTCAGAGTAGTATGTGATAAGCACCAAGTAAATATTTGCTCCACCTGTATGTGAATAAATACACAGACCATTGTAACACATCATAGTGAACAAACACCGTTTGTTACAGGTGGTAAAAATAGCACCGCTGTTCTTTGTAACTACAATGTATTCATCACTATGCTTTGTGCTTTAGATAAATTATTTCATTGTCTCCGGACTCCCTACCACCTTGATGAGGAGTTACCAATTTTCATATCTAAACATGATAATACTAGTCCTTAATAAAGTTTATTGACTGGGGTGTGGTCTTGGGAAATTGATAGAAATTTTGTGATCGCAATAAATTTAGATTCAAAGCTTCTGATTTAACACTGCAATATGCAAAAGCCATCTGCTTTACTTTACTCTCCAGACCTGACATCAGTTTCAGAAGTGAATATGTAGACTGTATGTATGGTACAACTATAGGAACTAGAATATGCAAGTGCAATGGCTTGATATCTTTTGATTAAAATGTGTAGGCAGGGATGTGTCTTATGTAATGAATGGCATAAATCATCTCTAAAATTTTATAGGTGTTTATGTGCATTTTATATTAAGGAAAGTACATATCAGTGTCCTTCTTTAAAATCGAATTTTTGAAGGGCTTCCAGGCCTAAAACAAGTTAACAAGCACCTCTGAAAGCAATATATCAAGATAGAAATGTACATTTCCATAAACATTCATATTTTTCTGTGGTTTTACTTCTCATGTCCCAACTATCCCTTTTATATGAAAAGCCCACTAAATGTTTAGGTAAACTTTTGGAATCCAAGGGAATCCCAAATGTTATGTCCTGGTTCCCATGGAGTGCCCAAGGAGAACTTTTTTTTCCCCCTTTGAAGGAATATTCTGATCTTCTCTAGGTCAGCATTTTAGCTTTGAAAGTTTTGGCTTAGATTTTAGCTTATTTATCATTCTTTCTTGGCAGTAAATCAGAAAAAGATTTTAGCTTTATCTTCCAGGACATTTTAAATGATCTGAATTTTTTTTTTGAATGAAGCAACAATCAAACTTCATGAGTTAAAACAAAAATGGCATATGATTTATTTTAACATGATTTTTGGCTTGGATAATTTATCCCTTGTAGCAGCTAGTTATAAGTCTGAATTATTGTATAATAGAGTTGGCTATATTAATTAAATAGATGTTTTTGATGCTTAAAATAATTAATTAAGTTACACCATGGTTCAGTCAATGAAAATCAAAAGTATGCCCTTGCATTCTTCCTTAATCATATATCAAAACATATTTAGTATATTTGGACATAAGATTAAAACATAGAACTACTTATGTAGTGAAATATTGTTTATTTCAAATAGTATGTCTATATGTGAATATTTATATTTTGTAATAATTATTACTCATTTATGAAGATTTACATACTGTTTTTTATTTTGAGAAAGAGAGAGAGAGAGGGGCGATGGGGTAAAAGTCAGAGAGTGGAGAGAGAATCCCAAACAGTCTTCATGCTCAGCAAAGGCTGACACGGGACTTGATCTCACAACCTGAGATGAAGTCAAAGGTCGAATGGTGAAATTGACTGAGCCACCAAGTGTCCCTATGAATTGTTTTTTATTATTTTGTCTTAATATTATGACAAGTTGCAGCTCTGTAACTCCCTGAGTTTATATGTTTGATCAGTAATGAGAATAATATCTCAATAGGAGTCAATATATATTTTCAGGGTTTATTTGAATACTATGATTCTTATAGAATTAGAAATAAAATTTATTTTATTCAAAATTTGTAGAAAGTATAATAAGGTTCTATATAAGTATTATCCTTCAAAGTTTAAATGATTGATCCTGGATTAAAAGCAGAAAGTTTCTGAAAATAACCTGTAGAAATTGATCTATTTTTTCCCCTTCATTTGTTGACAAATTAAAATAAAATAGCTTTCATGCACCAAACTTTGATAACAGAAAAAAATGCTAACATAATGGTAACCAATCTATACTCTGGAACTGTCTTGCCACTTTTGTAAATAATAACCCTGTTTCTTTAGATTTAACGTCTCAAAGACTTTAGCTGGACTTAGGCTTCTGGCAGTTTAGAAACCTCAATTTTTTTTTTCCTGACATGCATGCAGCCTTAGCTATACTTCACTGTGTTAAACTTTGCAAATGTGGCTTTAAGAGCAGAAATTAAAATTGTATTTAAGTCTTTGGTAGTTTAAAAAATGGTACTCTTAAAGTAAATATATAAATATAGCATGAATTCAATCAAATGTCCAAATTTATTAGTTTATAATGATATGAATGTGTGAATGACAATTCTATTTACTAGATTAACAAAATCAGAAATGTATAAATATCTTTAGCTCAATGGAAACTCAATGGGTCACGGATCATTAATATTACTCTCTCTCCATTCATCATTCATGCATTTATTAATTTGACCTATAGTGTTATTCTATTGTAGATAAATAATCTTACCACTGATATGCACGACCTGTTGTTTTTACTTTCCTTTTTGGGGAAAGGGCAAGGTATTATGAAATTGAAAAATCTGAAGAATGGGTACTAGTCACTCTTATTCAGTTACCAAGCAGTGACACCTTGAACAAATTAATGAATCTATCCTATGTTCTTAACATTTATTTATTTATTTCAAGAGATTGACAAAGAGAGAGAGAGAGAGAGGACAAGAGAGAGAGAGAGAGAGAGAAAGAGAGAGGGTCTTAAGCAGGCTTCATGCTCAGCGCTTAGCCCAACGCTGGACTCAATCCCATGACCTTGGTATCATGACCTAAGCTGAAATCAAGACACTGACTAAGCCACCCAGGCAACCTGAAGACGTTTTAATTATTTTTTTGCATAAATTATATGTATTAGTGGGTTATAGAATCTACATTACAATCTAATCTGTTTTTACATTTTTGTCTATGTAGTATTCATCCTACTTGTGGCACTGATAACCCTCTCCTGCTCATGCTGTCTCTCTTTCTCTCTCTCTGTAATAAAAAAAATGTTCTCTTTTGTTCTAAATTGATTTTGGACATAGCTATGTAATTGAACACTCACAAATAATTATAAACATTTTATAACTTTCATGTATAATTTTGAAGCATAAATATTCACTATATTAAATTTATATTTTAAAAACTACAACTGATTAAAAATTATATCTGCATTACTTTTTTCCACTTATAGCAATAGAAAGCTGTGACCTATAAATACATTTTGCTATTTCCTCATTAGCATTGATTTATATGTCCTTAATCACTGTATTAACTCTACCAAGGGATTTTTTTTACATTAATGCAAAAATGAATCATTTCAACAACCACAACTGAAAAATTCTATTAGTATTAGTCAATGTAACTCTAAGGATGTTTACATTTGCAGCACCTGGATGGCTCAATTGGTTAATGGCCCAACTTATGCCCTGGTCATGATCTTGTGGCTGGTGGGTTCAACTGGGGCATCGGCCTCTGTGCTGACAGCTTCGAGCCTGAAGCCCACCTAGGATTCAGTGTCTCCCTCTTTCTCTCTACCCCTCTCTCTCTCTCAAAAGTAAACTTTATTTTTTTTAAATGAAAATGTTTACATTAACTATGTGCCAAACGAAATAATTTTATAAACCATTCCAAAAACAAACAAATAAACCAGTCTAAATCAAGTTAGTTTTCCTTCCCTAAAGAAAGTAATTGACAAAATATACTAAAGCTTATGGTATAATAAGTGCTATATTGGATTTGTGGAATCATAATAATATTTTCTCTTTCCTTTATGCAGAATTACTGAGCCTTCTAATTCTTTCCTTATTTGATCACTTAAAAGTTATTTAATATATAATTATGCTTTTATTAACATCATCAACTAGAAGTACACTCTCTAAAATGATCAAACATATCACTTTCAAAATTTATTTATAACTTTAATTTACTTCAAAAAGATAGACTTTCTTTTCAGAACTAACATAAAAATCAATCCATTCTTCAGTATACTCATTTTGTATCATCTGTAGTTAAAACTTTTATCTAATATCAGATTGCATGCATAGGACTCTATCTAATTTTTCTGGCAGATGTGCTTCAGACAATGCAAAAATAAAATGTAGAGATTCATATTGGTGGATTTTCTACTGGGATCAAGTACTTTATTAAGTTAAAGGTTTTGTTTAAAAGCCTTAGCCCAGCACAATTTGAAAGGACTCCTGAATATCAGAGAATTTAAATAGATTCTTACTTTAAACCTGGCATATTTCTTGCAATATATAATATAATAGCATTGAACATGGCTGTCTGTAAAACTATAAATATGATCAGAAGAGACTCAAACTAAATTAAGTTTTAGCAGCCATCAATTTATTCTAAAATGACACTGACATGAAAAATGGCTATTGGGGTTTGTAAATCTTACTCTGTTAGCTATGGCTAGAGATAGTCTAGAAGTTTTCAGCATTGAAAATGTAAATTAAGGCAAAGTTCTTTTACTGATAATACTATCCAGAATACTGCTTTTCCTTTGAACGTGTAAACGTAAAATTTTTAATTAAGGTGTTTGTAACATTGTCATTCATCTCTAAATTTATTTTGTCCTAAGAAAATATTATTCCTTTAAATATCTAAATTATGTAGTTGACTATTATCTAATTCTTTGCTCCTAGATAGATAAGAGTCAAGCAATGGCATTCAAAACCATCAGGCTATGTTCTCTCTGCTGTCACAGTCAAACTATGTGTTCTTGCATAGGTGTGAGAGTCCAACAGTGAATGCATTGTTCCTAAGTCAGCTTCTCACCCAGAGTACTATTTGTAATTTCCACAAAGATGCTTTATGTACTAGAAGACACATAGATAAGAATGCATTCCAGAAATTGTTGAGAACATGTGGAGACACAGCAAAAATAACAGAAAATGCATGATAAACATTTAAGTTCAAATGTACTCCTCAAATATGAATAACATATACATTCAAATCTTAGGAATACCTCTTGGCTTCCATATAATTATGCTGCTCTATTGGATCATTTGACAAAAATACTAAATAAAATGTTCAGATACAAAATAGCAGCATTGTGGACAGTAAAGAAGCAATGGACCCCAGGCTCATGTAACACCCTACAGAAATTATATTGGCATATGCTATTCTTGTTACCTCCTGAATATTAAACCCCCCCCTTTTTTTTTACCTTTGAGAAGACAAAAAAAATGTTTTTAATTAAGAGACATTTGTTTCTCTCATTTTCTCCTTTTCCACTCCAAGGACTGATTATTCTACTATTCAACTATTATTCTACTATTAAATGAACAAATGGAAGGATATAAAATAAAATAAGGTATCTTGTATATGGATGAGGTGAGGAAAAATACCATAGAACATTAATTTTATCTCAGAGAAATAATAATCTAGGACATTAGGAGATGATTGAAAATTATGAAACAATAATAATATAAATAGCCATATATAGGTCCACTATATCTTTACTGAATTTTTATCTGCTTCAAGTAGTTTAAAAATCTGCTAATCAAAGAAGAATTGATGTTTTTGGTATTTCTTTCCTACTCAAACAGTCTCCTTTCATGTTTCTTGCAAGGCTGGCTTAGTTGTCATGAATTCCTTTAGTTTTTGTTTGTCTGGGAAATTTTTTATCTCCCCTTTTATTCTGAGTAACAGCCTTGCTGGATAGAGCATTCTTGGCTGCAGATTTTTCTCATTAAGCACATTGAATATATCATGCCACTCCCTTCTTGCCTGCCAAATTTCTGTGGAGAGATCTGCTGTTAACCTGATTTGCCTTCCTTTGTAAGTTAGGCACTTCTTTTGTTTTGCTGCTTTTAGGTGTGTTTTTTTTATACCTATATTTTGCAAATTTCACTATGATAGGGATTTTCTGTGCCTCCCAGATTTGAATGTCTGTTTTCTTCCCTCAGATTACATAATTTTTCAGATATAATTTTCTCAAGTAAACCTTCTGGCCCCTTTTTCCTTTCATCTTCTTCTGGGTCTCCTATGATATGAATATATCTCAAAAATGCAACTTAACCTTACATCTAAAGGAGATAGAAATAGAAAACAACATATAAAGCCTAAAGACAACACTAGAAGGTAAATCATAAAGATATGAGCAGAAATAAATTATATAGAAACATCAACACCAACACCCAGTAGAATAGATCATTAAAATCAGAAGATGGTTCATTGAAAGAATTAATAAAATGGATAAACCAAAGTAAGACTTACCAAAGAGAAATGAGAAAGGACCTACATAAATAAAACCATAAATGAGAAAAAAGAAATCACAACCAACACAATAGAAACACAATTATAAGAAAATATGAAAAATTATATACCAACAAATTGGGGGATCTAGAAGAGGTGGATAAATTCCTAAAAACATAAAAAATACAAAAACTAAAAAAGAATAGAAAACTTGGGCAGACCAATAACCAGCAAAGAAATGGAATCAGTAATCAAAAATTTCCCATAAATTGGAAGTCCAGGGACAGATGGCTTCCCAGGGGAATTTTATCAAATATTTAAAGAAGGGTTAATACTTATTCTTCTCAAACTATTCCAAAAAACAGAAATGGAAGGAAAACTTCCAAACTCCTTCTGTGAATCCTTCATCACCTTAATTCCAGCACCAGACAAAGACCCTACTTCCCACTAACATGGAGAATTACAGGCCAATATCCCTGATGCGTCTGGATGAAAAAATTCTCAGTGAGATACTAGCAAATCAAATTAAACAATACATTAAAAGAATGATTCTCCATGATCAAGTGGGTTTTATTCCTGGAAAGCAGGGCTAGTTCAATATTCATGAATCAGTCAGTGTCCCAAATCAGCTTACTTTAAGAAAGTGAGTGTTCTTGTTGGACTTGACTGAGTAAAATCTGGGCTTTTCCACATAGGAGAGATTAGGAGACAGATTTAGTGTAAGAATACTCTTATCATAGGCTTTAAAAATGGAGGGGGGCTTGTGGTCGGTGATATAGTCTACCTCTAAGAGATGAACATAATTGCTGGTCGAAAGCCAGCAGAGAAATGCTGAACCCATTCCTAAAAACACGGGTAGGTTCTGCCAATAACCCAAATAAGCTGGAAGACAAATTCCTCACAAAGTCGTCAGATCAGAACGTCCACCTGATTCCTTGAGTGTTTACCAGCAGATAAACCAACTGAGCAGTTTCTAGACATCTCATCAACACAAATGTGAGGTAGTGAATTTTGCTCCTGTGTATTCTGCAACTAATGTTGTGATAAGTTTTTTTCACAGAAAAATAAAACTCAAATACTATGTTATCAGTTTGCAAATAACACAAAAACAATGAAATTTATAAAATATACAACACTGGTGAAACCAATAAAGATTGTGTATTGACATCACATGGTATGGTAGTTGAAAACATGAAGTCTAGAGAGATCCTTTGGAGTAGAATTAGGATATACCAGTTTTAGCTGTTGACCTTGAACAAGTTACTTAACTAACCTGTGCCTCATTTTCTTCATCAATAAATGAAAATAATAACAGGTCTGGCAAAATAATTAAATGAGTTAATGTTTGTAAGTTGATTAAAATAATGCCTAGGAAAGAGTAAAATAATATATAAATGTTTGCTAAATCAATACACCACTCCCCTTAATGTTTCCTAGTTATTTTTGCTGCTTTCTGAAACTACTCATGTCACCTTGTTGATTTACCTAATTAAGATGAAATATAATGAGTTGCATTTGGAATACAACTCTACATTCTTATATGGAACACAAATTATGCTTTCTAATGTTATATGGAGAGTTATAATTCAAACATTTTAGAATATAATTGAACTTTCAACAAAGGTAGATTTTTACTTTAAAGTCATTTAATTCAGTTATCCATTCTTTTTAAAATTTTTTAATTTTTTAAATGTTTAATTTTGATGGAAAAAAAGAGCATGAGCAGGGGAGGGGCAGAAATAGGGAAACAGAGGATCCAAAGCAGGCTCTGTGCTGACAGCAGAGAGCCTGATGAAGGATTCCAACTCCGGAACCATGAGATTATGACCTGAGCCAAAGTCGAACACTTAACTGAGTCACCCAGGCACTTCGCAGTTATCTATTCCTTTATCTATCCAATATTTATCAATATTTATTCTGTGCCCATATAAACCTGGTGTACAGGATTGCCTAGAGATTTCTACTGTTCTAAAAAATAGTTTAGTTATGAAGACTAACAATGTTTATAAAAAAATCTTAGTTCAAAAGGCTGTGAAGAGGACTTGTTGATTATTGGGATGATAGCAAGTGATTTTGGGAAAATTAGATAAGTGCCAAATCATTCATCTAAGTTACATATATCATAGAATGTTTGAGGGGAAACTAGCTGTGTGTAAATCAGAGATTTGGGTTATGTAGTTGACTTTACTCATTTGTATTTAAATAATTCAAAATGAATTAAAAACTTAACATTTGGAAGATCTCATGATGGAAGTATGACACATATGTATAATGCTCAGGATATCTCAGAGAATATTGAGGTGGATATTTCCATAAACAGTTACAGAACTACAGGATGTGTCGAAGTGTCATGGTGGGAAAAAATGATATAAAAGTCCAAAACGGTCTGCATTATTTAGGTGTGGATTATGGAATACATGTGGTAGACGATGAACAGATGTTTCTCAACAATGATACTAGTCTTCATAAATTTGAATAGGTTATTTAAATAACACAAGACAAAATAAACAATGCAATTCTCTTTGAGCCAATGTTCTGAATGAAGCTTAGCCCATTCTACCACTGTATGCATGTATCACACTTAGAAGGATGAAGTAAGTCAGCCCATCCTGATATTGCTAATCTGGCAATGAAAGCCATGGAAACATGAGTTTTAGAAATAGTGGAAATGGACTCAACGTTCTTTGTGTCTAATCACCAATTTGTGGGCGTGAAAAGCTTAAAGCTTTGGTAGTAAAAGCATCTTCTTGACCCAGAATTACAGGAATGGTTATGTGGCCTTGAATTAGCAACCCAAATGCCTCCAGTAACATGCATGACTCAGTTATTCTAGTTCTTCTAGTGATATATGTTTAAATGTACCTTCTTCTTGACAGACCTATTGTGATTTCCGTTTCCTTCTCAAAAGCTTGAAAAATGTGGTACTCTATATTGTGTTTTGGAAAAAGTCACTAGACCAACAAGGCCTACACTGATTATACAAAGTCAATATTCTCCACCTCCTCCCCGCCAGAGGTTATAAGTAGAAGGATAAAGATTATATAATTTCCAGCGTAATCTATGTTTTATAGGTCTAGAAGAGAAAGTGGTTAGATAAACACATCAGGAGTGTGTGGTTGCAAAGTTAAATAGTGATCAGAAGTCTAAATCTTTATGTGTCATACAAAAGAGTTTTGACTTTATATTTACATGGTAAGCCTAGAGTCAAGCGGTATTTCCATTTGAGATCATGTGTCCCATAAAGCAGAGAGTTTAGGGGAATGGAGTTATCGATAGATTAGGAACACTTTACAAAGAACATGGCGGCAGGCATTTCTTCTATAGATGCCAAATCCATTGCCTAACAAATTGCAGAACCAATACATAGGCACTTGTAGTGTCATTTGTCTCCAAATCTTATTTTTTACTAATTCTGTAATAAAAATACATGGAAATAAAAATGCAAGCCTAAGCATCATTTATTAATTCTAAAAATATGTCTCAATACATCTATCAGGCACTCTGGTGGGTATAGAAGGTAGATGGTTGAGATAGCATCTCTGACCTCATGGAATTCACCAAAACTAACTGAGAAGCCTTCACCAATATCATTAAATAGGTGAATAGTAATTTTAAACAATAAAATATTCTATGGCATATAAGAATATATTTAAGCAAACTAAGGATTTGATAAAATATTTTATATAGATCATGTGACTTAGCATTAGGGTGAGGTGTTTCTACTGAAGAAGAGACAGTTCAACTGAGAACTGACAAATGTCTCTGAAATCACCAAGAAAAATACAGTGTCAGTGTCTTTATGTAAAGACCATAAGTTAAGATGGAACATAACTTTGACATTAAGTAAAAGAAAACCACAGAGGTTGCATATAGAGATTGAAGGGAAATAAGTATAGAATGAAGTTGAAAAGCAATTGAAGATTTGTAGGACACGTTAAGTTTTCCATTTTAAATTAAATACACTGAGAAGGTTCTGAGCATATTTTAAGCATGAGAGTTCAATGATCAGAGTTATTGAAAATATAGTTCATTACAGTTTTGATTTCAGTGGATTTACTGGGGATGGAACTGTCTAAAGCAAAACACGAGATAATTTAAAAGAAAAATACTGCAATGATTAGGTGAAATTGGTCAGAGTCACTCAAACTACTGTTTATAAGAGGGATAAGAAATGAATATAGTTCGATATCGGTAAGATTAAACTGACAAGACTAAATGATAGCTTGGATATAAGAATAATGAAAGTGAGATGTCAAAACAGCTTTATGGGTGGGAAATGGGTCTACAATAAAACCATATCCGTAGCTAGGTTACGTAATTATGACCAGATGATGTAGCTGGGTAAGTAAACTAAGTTTGAGTTCCTAAGATAGATCTGGCCCAGAGATGTACATTTGAGAGGCTCTGAGTATAAATGGGAAATAAAGCCATGGGAGAGAAATGTATTTCCTGGGAGAGAGCTCCACATAAGAAGAAGAAAGGACTTAAGATTCAGTGCATGAGAAATTCAAAAGATACTGGAAATGAGCACTTAGAAAGTGAAGTATGAGTAGAATGCAATGAAAAGCAAGGAATCGGATGGTTCCGAGGGTGGAAATGGGAAATTAAAAAAAACTGAATAATAATCAGAGGCTATAGCAATGTGAAGATATTCAGTTCAGATTAAGTTTGGCCGCTTGCTGTTTTATTGTGAAAATGTTTCCCAGGGAGCAATAAAACAGAAGTGAGGTTATAGAGAGCATATACGATTTAACTAAAAAAAAGGGGGGGGGTAAGAGGAATTTAAGAAGCGGAGAACAAATATGTTTAAAGATGATGATGCATCTCCTCAGTATACACTCTCTGTCTCTTTTTCATTATTTTTAATGCTTTAAGATTTAAAGTAGTAAGTTATCATTTTTCTAAATTGTCTTATTGTTATATAAGGAAATGCATTCACTATTCAAGCTACAGAGTATCACGTACTTTATAAGTGTTAAAATATGATTAGAATTCCTTCTACTATTAATCCAATGGCCTGAAAATGTCAACTCCTTCCTTATCCCTCCATCCTATCAGAAATCAAATAGAAGTGTCTATTAAATGATGATTACTCATAGAGGAGTGGGTTATCTTCCACATTTACATACACTTAACTTCAAAAATTATTTTGGTTAGTGAAACAAAGGAACAACGACATCAACAACAAAACATAACAAAAAATAAGGTAAAAAAAACCCCACAAGTCGTAAAATAATGTATATGCACGCCTATACCATTTTGGATATTTGTGCTCTCATAGAATTTTAATTGGTATAGTTGAATTTCTTCATCCTGGAGTTAATTAGATTAAAACATTATCTAAAGTACTATAAAATATTGTGTGAATAAATTTTAAAACATGATGAATTTATTTCAAATTGACCCATTTCCATAGTGTCAGAAAGTCGCAGAGGAAAGTGATTTCTTCTAAGACTGAACATGTTTACTGCCCGAGATCATCTCTCCTGTTAAAAAATCAATATTGCTTTCTTTCATTCATCAGTGATCATAAAGCTTTTCAATAATTCTAATTTTAAAGAATGATTACAAGGAGTATATAATCATTGATTGCTTAAAGGTTACAGCTAATATGAACACAAAGGTAATTTCATTTTTAATGAATGAGCCTTTTTGAAAAGTCAAGCATTTCTCCTCTGACAAAACTTTATGCATGAAGGTTATGTATTTGGTTATGTGTGAATTTCCTGTGTGTGTGCATGTGTGCATGTGTATGTGTGGGTGTGGGTGTATTTTCAATGGGAAACTGCTGTTCCCAGCTGAAAAATTACTTCTGCCTAGTTGAAATTTGTGTTTAACTGAAAAATATTTATTCCTTTAAAGTTCCACAGTGGATTTGGTTTTAGAATATGTGGTGATACTAAACATATGTCCACAGATTCTTAATAATCCTCACTTCAAGAACTTAATATTCCTCTCCTGGAGTGTGGACAGGGCTGAATGACTCACTTCTAAGAAATAGAATACCACAGGGAGATTGCAATGTAACTTGTGAAATGAGGCTGTAAAATACCAGGGCTTGCATCTGGAGTGCCCTCTCTGCCTCCTCACAGGCTCAGTGTTTGGTGTTTACTTTATCCTTTTCTCTTCTGCTCTCCCTTCTTTCTCCTCCATTTTCTTTACTTCCTTCCCCTCTCCTCCTTTCCCTTGCTCTCCTCAGCTCCTTCTTGTCTCCTGGTTCTTCTTCCTCCTTGTTCCTCCCCTTTTCCTGCTTTTTTAGGTCTTCCAGTTCTTCTTTTTGTTAGTCTATTCTTGATTTAGTCCTCCCCCTTCTTCCCCTTCTTTCTTCTCCTTCTTCCCCTCTCCTTATTCTCCTTCCTCTGTCTCTCTCTGTGTGCTTCTCTCTTTGTCTCTGTCTCTCTCTCTGAGCCTAGTCACCACAGAAGGAATCACAGTCCATCTTGTTAGTGAGGTCATGTGACGAACAGAATGCCTGCAGGATGACAGACACATGGAAGGAACAAAATCGCCCTGGAGGACATCCAGCACCACCGCCCATCTGTATGCCTGAGTCTGTCGCAAGTCCACTTTGCAGCCGCCGTCAAGGCTTTAGAGGATGCAACCTGCATCTTAGCTGCAAACTGGACTCATGAAGACCCAGAGTCACAACTCATACCTAAGCTATTTATTCCATTTTTCTTGACCTTTAGAGACTGTGAAAATAATATTTGTTTCTTTAAGCAATTAAGTTTGGGGATAAATTTTTAATATGGCAACAAATAATACATGAGCATCTATAACATTTTAATTCTGATAAAATTTAAATGCAATACAATTTACAATTAATGGATTGTAAAAATTCTCCTAAAATAAGTTCATCTTCTAAGAATCTAGTGAAACACCAAGATGACATGGTCTCTTGGATTTACCTTAGGGGACTTTGAAAATCAATGTCCATTAGTCCAAAACCTGTCTCTTGGTCGGTTTCACTAATTGAGTTCTGAGTACAACAAAATGCTTCCTACATACATGACATTTTATTATATTCATAGATTTTTAAAAATCTATAATATTGAAAATACAGATAAAATCCACATACTGTATTAAAAGATAATGATTAATTTTTATTCAAAATTATGTTTACTTTATCTCTTTAATTATAATTTTTTTAAAAAATTAAAGTTTATTTTTGAGAAAGAGACATAGATAGGGCATGAACAAGAGAAGGGCAGAGAGAGGGAGGGAGACACAGAATCCAAAGAAGGCTCCTTGCTCTGAGCTGTCAGCACAGAGCCGCATGCGGGACTTGAACCCACAAACCACGAGATCATGACCTGAGCCAAAGTCGGACACTTAACCTACTGAGTCACCCAAGTGCCCCTAATCATAATATGTTTAAGACGATGCAGTTACGTACCAATTAAATATGGGTAAGCACATGTTATACTGTACATTTCTTGTAGAAATTTTAAAAAAGTTAATTTCTGGGAGAAAGAATGTGAAGTGAAAAGAAAATAGGAAAGAGGTCATATATCAGAGCCATTTTCTTCCCTTCCCTTAGATAAAAACAGAAGGTGGTAGAAAAGAAAACAAGAAATAGGTAGAACAGAAAGTAGGTCTTGTGTCTTCCTTCTCTTCTAAGATGTATGAGAGGCATTGACCTCATATGATATCCCAAACCCCATATGGAGCTGTCACAGCAGAATAGAAATAATTGTATCATGAGATTAGAAAGCTCAGCTATAGTTTGAAAAGAGGCTAGAGCACTAAGCATCTACCAGTCCATATTAAACTCTTGGACTTTTACATGGAACAGCGAGAAATAATTTAAATAGTTCAGTGTTTAAGGTAATTATTTTAAGAGGCGAGTGGCATGCAGGATATTGACAGGTGAATTCAGAGCATTAGCAAGGGCACTGTCAGTATCGGCATCCTCCATGAATTTGCCATCCAGGGATTTAGGATGATTCAAATATGTCTTATTTTGCCTTTCTACACATAGGTTTTTGTTTTGTGGCAAGTTACATGCAGGATATTAGCAAATAAACTTAGAGCATCTGCAAGAATGTTACTGAAATAATTGGCTAAAAACTAAATAAGTAAAAAATTACAGGAAGAAAAGACCGATAGCATGGAAGAAAGTAGTAATATAAATGACTTTGAAGTTGGAATAAATCCAAGCAACAAATTTAGACTCTGAACTAAATAATTATAAATAAGAGACTGAGGAGTTTAAAGAAGAGAAGCTTCAGTTAATGTGTTTAGGATGAATTATATGTGAGAAATCATGTGGTCACATACTCTACTTGAAAAGAAGGCATGGTTGATACCTTCATATAAGATTATGTTTTGCTTTACCTTAATTACAGCACTCAAATAAATGAATTTGATTTTTCATAGATTTTATGAATAAAAAGTTTTAAGAAAACAGTAGAAATGAAAGGGCCTGAAATTCTACTTGAGAAGAATCTAAAGTAGAATTTCAGTCCCTGAAATGCCAAAGAATTGAAAATAAATGAATGAAGTGAGCCAATATAGATAGCTATCTCTGACAACCAAGAAAATCACTGAGGAGAAAAAGGGCCACTTTTTAAAATGTTTTATTGATTTTGGGGAGAGACAGAGCACAAGCAGGGAAGGGCCAGAGCGAGAGGGAGACACAGAATCTGAAGGAGGCTCCAAGATCTGAGCTGTCAGTACAGAGCCAGAAGTGGGGTACAATCTCACAGATGCAAGATCATGACCTGAGCCACCCAGGTGCCCAGGGCCACATTTTTCTAAACTCTGGATTAATTACTAGTTTAGTATGCCTTAGGTTAGTAACTATTTTGTTCTCTCTGTTCTGAAACAAAATTACATACTTTCAATGTAATTTACAAGGTTGTGGGAACTGGGTATTAAAAAATTATTTCTGGGGCACCTGGTGGCTCAGTCCGTTAAGAATCTGACATCAGCTCAGGTCATGATCTCCCAGTCCATGGGAGCCCTGGATCAGGCTTTGTGCTGACAGCTAAGAGCCTGGACCTGCTTCAGATTCTGTGTCTCCCTCTCTCTCTGCCCACCCCCCCAACTTGTACTCTGTCTCTCTCAAAAATAAACAAACAGTAAAAAGATAAAAATATTATTTCTACTGTCTGAACTTCTACCATTCTTTAACCCCAATGTACATGTTCGTTCCTGTATGAAGATTTCCTTAGCCTCCTTCAAACCTCATTTCTGAGGTTAACAAAATAAGGTTTAGTGTTGAAATAAGTTAATGGAGAGAAAATATTAGGAGATCCAAATTTCTTATTTTCCCTTTATTTATACATTTACTGGTTAATAAAAGTTAAGTAACAAATTCTGTTTCTACTCAAGGACTAAACCCTACAGTTCAATGTAAATAGAAAATGATCTCGCCTTCTCTTGTTCACATTGTGCAGAACAAGCTGAGGACCCTAATCCAAGAATGTTCTCTAAGGACGTAGGTCTGAACCAAACTGACTCCATGACAGGCTTCAAGTTTCCCCTCTGACCTTGGAGGCCTAAGTGTGGGTTTCTCAGAATCATTAGACAATAGAAGGGCACAGAGTGCTCAATCAGGGACCACCCTAGTAACACCCAATCAGAAGCGGCCAGCTAAAATGCTTAACGTTCCTAAGGGCAGGCCTAGAGGTAGAAGCTATAGATAATCACTTACTGCTTAAGGCTAGTTACACCCTACATGAGGGTCCTGGGTCCACTCTGTAATTGGTTAATACTCTAAATGTTGAGATTGGGTTCCGCCAAAAGTAACGGACACTCTGGACAATGTGTATGGTTAAAGTTATTGCCAATGATGTTATGAGATAATGATTGGATCACTGTACCTGTCACAATTTCCTGTAACTCCCCCTTCCCAAAGCCCATAAAAGCCCTACCCCACCTTTGTTCAGGGCTCTCAGCCCAGATCCACTGTGCTGGTAAAGTCTGTGAGCCCGAGCTTAGGCCTGGCCAGCCTAAGCCTGTAATAGTAAAGCCCTTTGCTTTTGCATGCGTGACCCGGTCTCCCCAGTAGTCTTTGGTTTTTGGGGATGATATTGTGATCTGGGCAAAGCAGTGCCTCTACCGACTAGAATTTAACTAACTACTAACTGCTTCATTTCTCCAACTTTGATCAGCTCTGCTACAGTTCTTGGCTGTTTTATGCGCAGCTCTGCTTGCTAAAGACAATATCGCCCCCAATGACTATGCAGATCTACCTGCCTCCAACCTGAATTTAATATTTGTGAATATCCACAGCACATCCTGGGAATGATTCACAAAGCCCTTCTTTCCTGCAATTAACAAACGCAGTAAACCACACCACAAAACACATGAAAATAAGCGATGAAATAATCTGAAGAATTGCAACTAAACAAAACCCCCTCCACAAATACCGTTGCTTAGGTGTCATAGGTTTTCCAAAGCTCATTTTACATCATGGACCCTGACTTTTCTCTGAAAGTGGAAGTGACTTCACAGTATCTACCTACGTTTGTTAAACTCTAACCAGTATCCTTACCATTGTTATTCTCAATCTATCCTGGGCGGGGAGATGGGGGGAGGGGGACTTGATTCTGAGTAATTTAGGGATAATTACTTTGCAAACAAAGCTCAATAGCAGATTGCACATTGTTGGGAAAATAGAATTAAAAACTAAATCTCCTGCCCACCAAGACAATTTCTCTATAAAAGAAGAAGAGAAAGAAAGACACCTTATTATTGAATAAGCATTAAAGCAGAATGTGATGTGCATCACAGGTAATGTACTAGAGACTGCAAAATCAGGAGGAAATTTTACCTTTTCAGATGCCCAAGCAGATACAATCCATTGCAAGCAGGTTCTCAAGATATAAACCATACCTAATTCTCAAGTTGAGTACTTGGCAGCATGATTTGTCACATATAATTCATCTTAAACACATTTGTTAATTGGGTTGACCATCTGTGTCAGTTAATTGGTTTTATCCAAAGAAAATATAAACCTTTCATATATAGTTTTAATCATTTGAAGCAAGGCACTCCACAGATGTTAAGACTGCTACCATCCCACTGACACTGGGAATCAACTACATTATGTCCTTGATATTTACATTTCAAAGAGACGGTTCCCAAGTATTTGAGAAAGACATTTCTGGGTTTTGAAGTTGGCAAGAGGCTTATTTAGCCTTTACAAAAGTTACTTATATTTCAAAGAGAGGTAACTTACAATTAAAGGTTTTTCTAAAGTAAAGGCTCTAAGGGAGGGATGTCCCCTTCCCCATTTTTAACAGAGAGAATTAAGCCTATCTATTTTATTATGTATTTACCTTCACAACCTCTATTCTTCACCCATCTTTTCAAACCAACAACCCCCCAACTGCCTAGGAAACATCTGGCTATTTATCTGTTATGTTTCCTCTGAGTAGTGAAAATCAAAGCTTATAGTAGTTAAAAATACTTTTTGAGCTGGAATTAGATAAGAGGGGATAATATTTAGTTTCCATAAGACATAATAGCAATAAAATAAAGATACTGAGAAAATTTCAGATTTTGAAGGGATTAGAAAATACCTCCCTTATGAGTCAGGAAGGGTACATAACTTCTGAAACTTGAACAAAATAGTATCAAAAGGTCTAAGTGTAAAAGCTGCCTGTCAAAAGATCGTGTTGGGGCGCCTGGGTGACTCAGGAGGTTACGCGTCCGGCTTTGGCTCAGGTCATGATCTTCACGGTTCGTGGGTTCGAGCCCTGTGTCGGGCTCTGTGCTGACAGCTTGCTCAGAGCCTGGAGCCTGTCCTTGGACTCTGTCTCCCTCTCTTTCTGACTCTCCTCTGCTCATGCTGTCTCTCTCTCTCTCTCTCTCTCTCTCAAAAATAAGTAAAAAACATTAAAAATTTAAAAAAAATCTTGTTTACCACCCTGATATTAGCAAATGACTCATAGCTACAGATGGCTCACAACAATTTACAAACATCACAGTAGCTAAAACATCATCTCGGACCTTTGAGGAAAAGTTACGGAAACCTGATTACATTATACAACCTGAAGTTCCTCATATCCATAAAAGTTTTATGTAATGAATTACACTCAAAATAAAGAAAAGTAGACTTTGAGGAAAAAAACAAATGAAAAGGGGGTGATGGAACTGAGATCGTATGAAAATATGAAGAATTGGTTTCCAAATAGCCAATCTCGTTACAGGGAATTTGTAAATTAGTTATTCCGGAACATTCTCAGTTCCTACCATATGTCAGTCTCTGGATGTATAAAATGTAAACCTTTATAAAATTGTAGGTGGCAATATCTTCTCCTTCTTTTCTTCAAATTATCTCCAAAGCGTTCTCATTTTTGGAACATCGAGGCCCCAAATCATTTAGCTTTACCTTCACACTTACTGAAATTAAATATAAATGAAGGGACACTTGGGTAGCTCAGATGGTTGAGCGTCCAATTTTGGCTCTGGTCATGATCTCGGAGTTCATGGGTTTGAGCCCCATGTTGGGCTCTGTGCTGACAGCTCAGAACCTGGAGCCTGCTTCGATTCTGTGTCTCCCTCTCTCTCTGCCCCTCCTCTGCTCATACTCTGTCTCTGTCTCTGTCTCTCTCTTTCTCTCAAATAAATAAACATTAATATTTATTTTTAATAAATAAATATAACTGAAGGGAATATATATTTCATATTTGTTATATTTTTCTGCCCTATAAATTTAGAAATGTAAAGAAAAAATTGTCATTTCATAATACTTTTTTCCATCAGGAATCACAAGTCTACGGACACTTGTTGCTAATTAACTCTGTATTAAGTTCAGAACTTATCACCACCACTACCCCTAAAGATGACTATGCCACCACCATATTTTATGTTTCTTACTAAATCCTACTAACCGTCTCAAAGTCCTATTTTATATCTCCTTAGCTTGCACATTTCCACTGGATTCTCAAGTCTAAACCTGGATATTCATTCATTCATTCATTCATTCATTCATTCATTTATGATAGATTGTTTCAATTTGTGAGCAAGTATTTATTTCAGCAACTGCAGCCGCCACAAGAGTCACAAAATAACAGCTGTTTTACTGTCCTGATAGTGACAGTCCTACATCCGTGAACTAGAGAGCAGTCTTCCAGCTAAGTGTCCCCAGATTAACTTTTTCTTTTCCCTTTAGAGCTGTGTGACCTTTTGATGATGAATGTGTCAGTAACACAAATATTTAAACAGCTTTTAAAAGCTAGTCTTTGTCAAACCTTGGGAACTGGGGGTGTTTTCATGCACTATATGAAATAGATTTATAATATTAAAATATGATGAATGAGAATGCTGAAAGATAATAAATTTTAATGAGACCGAGCTTTCAATAACCTGGAAGCCCATACCCATCGGGGAACAGCAGCTGAAAAGTTTAAACCTCATAAATCAGAGGCTTACACCTTGCAGTCTGCACAATCACATGATCAACTTTGAAACCATAGATTATCAAATTCTGCACTCAAATATTCAAAGCGTGTTGTCAAAAATTTGTATGTTTAACATTTGACCCCTTGTGGGTAAACCGATAGGGAATAGAAACTAATACATTAAGTGTTCTGTCTCTGTAGTCAGAATATCAACATCTAGTAATTTTTATTTTTTTAATGTTTATTAATTTTGAGAGAGTTAGAGAGCATGCATCAGTGGGGCACTCTTTCTCTTTCTCAAAATAAATAAAATAAACATAAAAAAAAAGGTTAGTCTTTAGTTTGATTGCCTTCCTAACATCAAACAATATAACTTATTATCTGAGACAGAGAAAAACATCATTCACTCCTCTCATTGCTTCTGAATTTTTCTGTTAAGCTAGGAGAGGATATATTTGTGATAAAATCCATATTAAACTGCCGGCACTCTGTATTTGAGGCTATGGGGTTCATATTATTAGGAGAGCCTGAATAGTCTGGTCAATCCCAATTGGAAGCCCATGTAGAGAGAAAGTATACATGATTTTTTATAAGAGAGAAGGGAGCTTACAGCTAGAGAGTCCCTGTCCTGGGCACTTGATGTCTCCTGAGCTACTAAGTGACACAGCAGAATAGCCAGAGGTTTTCCACTACCAAATTACATGCTGATTTGTAAAGCGTAGGCCAAGATCTAGCAAAAGCCCAAGGAGCTTCAAACTCAATAATAGTGTCAAAACCTTATGAACGGAAGTAGAATAAAGAGGTAGTGTAGTCTTATTCAATATGGTTCAAAAATGCATTTCTACTATCTTCAAATGGGAGGGCTATTCCATAAACTAATAAGATGTGTTTAAATCAAGAATTTAATGCATTAGATGCCAGATTATTTGATAAACTTGAGAAAAACATTTAGTCCATGATGTTACATACCTTAGCCTCAAAGGAATGAAAGTTGGAGCAGATACCTGAGTTCTAAGCAAATCACCAAAAAGAACACTGATTTCTGAGTATGCACTAGAGAGTGAGGCTGCTGATTAAAGCACAGTTACATGTCTTTCACTGTGTTAGGACCTGACCTACATTATCACCTTGAATTCCCTAGAGTTGACTTTTCAAGGACCCTGTGTGAGCAAGTGAAGGGCAAGTTAAAAACTTTGCAAAGCTGAGGGACACCTGGGTGGCTCAGTCCCTTAAGTGTCTGATTTTGGCTTAGGTCATGACCTCAAGATTCTTGAGTTTGAGCCCTGCATCAGGCTCTGGGCTGAGCGGCCAAGCCTGTTTCCAATTACGTGTCTCCCTCTCTTTCTGAATATCCCCCTCTCATGCTCGCGCTCTCTCTCTCTCTTTCTCTTTAAAATAAACATTAAAAAAAAAAAACTGGCAAAGATGTGTAAACATCCCTGGCTAAGTAAGCTTCAGTGACCAATCCTAATCCAATGGGTGAGCTCACCAGAATGGATGAGGCTTGTTGACTGCTATGGACTGAATTATGTCTCCCCAAAATCCATGGGTGGAAGCCCCAACCCACAATGTGATGGTTTTTGTAGATGGGACCTTTGGAAGTTAATTCCAAGTGACTAGGTCATTAGGAATTAAAGCAATGTCTACCAGGAAAGCATTAGAGTTTTCTGTGGCTTCACATGGTTATAGACCATTTGAGATTTCTCTTCTGTAAATAGCCATTCATATTGGTTTCAATTTGTCTCTTAATTTGTTACATTTAAAAAAATTGTGTGTGTTATTGATATGGTTCAGATTCTAATCATAATTAAATTATGTCAATTTTTGTTTGGCATATGTTGAATTACATTATGATGAAAAACTAAAATGAGAAATGGACTAGCAGGTTTATATCTCACTAATGATACAAATTGACTGTGAGTCAGCTGCATCTTGGTTTTTTACCATCCTTACTCTGGGATCCGTTGCTGAACAATTCTGGTCTAGGATAGTTCTTGTCCTCAGAGTAAGGAGAAGAGAAAGGAAGCAAAGAGAGAATTAACTTTTAAAGTTCTGACCCAGAAATGACACTTTGATTCAAATTTCATTGATCAAAGCAGTGGCCACACAAGCTTTAAGCAGACAGTAGACAAGGAAAGTCATTCCTCTCGAACATCTGGCAGGAGAAATAGAATGCTTGTGAAAGGGAACAGTAGACATATAATCCTAGTTACTTGGCAAACACTTTTTCCCTGTCACTTTTATCACTTTGTTGGTGAGGTGATCTCTGGACCAAAGATGTTAATGATAAATTTGCTAAATTTATTACACTTTCTTGATTGTTGTTTCTTAAAAGCTTTTTTAAATGTTTATTTATTTTGAGAGAGGAAGGAGGGGCAAAGAGAGTGAGAGAGAGAATCCCAAGCAGGACTCAGGCTGAGCATGGAGCCTGTTGTGAGGCTAGATCCCAGGGACCTTGAGATCATGACCTGAGCTGAGATCAAGAGTAGAAACCTTAATGAACTGAGTCACCCACATGCCCTTCTTGAGTGTTTTTTTTTTTAATAAATATTTCCTACCCTATGTTCATATAAGCATTCTACTATATATCTAAAATGTTTAGGGGCACCTGAGTGGCTCAGCTGGTTCAGCATCTGACTCTTCATTTCAGCTCAGGCCATGCTATGGGATCCAGCCCCATATCAGGCTCCTGCTTGGGATTCTCTCTCTCTCTGTCTTTCTGTCTCTCTCTCTTTCTCTGTTCCTCCCTCCCTCTCAAAATAAAGAAAGAATTTATAAAGTTTGACTTTTCATATCTACACCTTTAACATACTTGGAATTACTTTTTACTGATCATAAAATCATTAAAATTATAACTATTTTCTTCATTTATATAATCTTTTTATTGAAATACATCTTACATACAACAGTGTCTAAGTTTAAGATGTATAACATATTGATTTGATACATTTATATATCATCCTATGGTTGCAACTGTAGCGATAGCTCCCATCTGCCTTATGTCACACAATTATTATTTTTGTGTGGTGAGAATAACAGATCTAATCTGTTAGCAAATTGGATATTTATAACACAAGAATGTTGTGTATAGTCAATACACGTGCATTAGAGATTCAAGAGTTTTCTACTAGTTGTAAATTTGCACCCTTAAACATCATCCCCACTACCCCTACCCCTACCCTCCTACCCCTAGCCACCTATAACCATAATTTTAATTTATTTTTATCATTTCAACTTTTTGTAGATTCCACATGTAAATGATATGCACTGTATATCACTGTATTTGTATATCACTGTTTGACTTAACTCACTCAACACTCAATATAATGTCCTCGAGATTCATCTATGTTGTAAATGACAGGATTTCCTACTTTCTCATGATTGAACAATATTCCATTGCAACTATATAATTAAGGGAAAAATCTTAATTTTTAAAGAAATCTCATTATTCTCCATCATGGCTGAACCAATTTGCTTCCAATCACAGGGTACAATTGTTCTTTTTCTTCACATCCTCATCAACATGCAAGTCTTATTGTCTCTCTCTCTCTCTCCTCTCTCTCTCCTTTGTTTATGTATTTATTCTGAAAGAGAGAGAACATTAGAAGGAGGGGGACAGAGAGAGAGGGAGAGGGAATCTTAAGCACACTCTGCGATGTCTGAACAGAGCCCGACATGCAGGGCTGCTTCTCACCAACCATGACATCATGACCTGAGAGGAAATCAAGTCAGATGCTTAACTGACTAAGACATCTCAGCTCCCCATTAAGTCTTGTCTTCTTGATGTTAGGCATTCCAACAGGTGTGAAGTGATTTTTTCATCTTTGTAGATCGCAAAACATTGTTGTTGATGATTAGCAATGTTGTGCATGTTTCATGTTCCTGTTGGCCATTTATATAAATTCTTTGGGAAAAGGTATGGTTCCTTTGCCCATTATTTAATTGAATTTTGGGGAGATTTTTGCTGTGGAGTAGTATGAGTTTTTCTACATTTTGGACATTAATTCCTTATCTGATAGAAGGTTTGCAAATATTTTCTCCCATTCTGTTGGTTCCCTTTTTATTTTGTTGACTGTTTCATTGGCTGTGCAGAACCTTTAGGTTTGATGTAGTCCCACTTATTGATTTTTGCTTTTTATTTGCTTATGTTTTTGGTGTCATATCCAAATAATCATTGCCAAGACCAATGTCAAGGAACTTCTTCCCTGTTTTCTTCTAGGAGTTCTACAATATCAGATATTATGTTTAAGTCTTTGGTCCACTTTTAGATAAATTTTGTGAGCACTATAAAAGAGGGGTCCTATTTCATTTTTTCTGCAGGCATTTATCTTATTTTCCCAGCACCCTTTGTTGGAGACATTTTTCCCCCACTGGGTGTTCCTGGCTCCTTGTTGACCAATGTTAGTAGACCATGTGTTTGGGGTTTAATTCTGTGCTCTCTGTTCTGCTCTATGGGCCTGTATGTCTATTTTACTGCCAGTGTCATACTGTTTGAGTTACTATAGCTTTGTAGTATAGTTTGAAATCAGGGAATTAGGTTAGTTACTCTTTCCCATGATTACTTTGTCTGTTTAGAGTTTTTGTGGTTTCATACCAATTTTGGATCATTCAAAATCGAAAACATGTCTGATTTTCTGAATAATTTAAAATTAAATATATTAAATTTAAATGTAACAGTTTAGTTAATTTTTTATATTTTTGTTTCCTTTTTCATATGGGCATGTATTTCCTAATTTTTCTCTTTTGTTTGTAATTTTAATTAATGTCTTTATTCCATGAACATTCCAAATACATTTATTTTTAAATCTTTCATATAATTTGGTAACTTACACCAGTGTAATTCACAATCTTCTGGTGAATTTTGATGGTTATATGATTTTCAATTGTATATTTTTACAGGGAAGAATTTATATTTGCAGGCTCATTCTGAGTAGCAGTATATTTTTATGTATTTTATAATGTTTTTTTTTTAATTTTCTTTCTCACTCTGTGGTCATCCTGCTTGTCAAATTGTTTCAAGGTTGCTTACATACTAAATGCCCAAACTGAATAAATTACACAGTCTGATAATATACCTCAAAGTTCCTTTCCCTAGACATAATGGAGTTGTTAGAGATATATTCAATGAGTCTTCCATGGTATGGCTCAGATGTTAAACCAAGTTCTGGATTCTCAACAGTTCTTCTTCCCCCTTACACACATTTTAATCTATGGAGACCCAACGCCAGATTCCAGCTTCAAGTAATGACCCTGGTTCCAAGATACGACTGATGTGGAGAAATTTTAGTCCTTGTTATAGTGGAGAAGGCAACCTACTGACTGTCATTGATGTTCTTGAGTTTCATGGTTGACATCTATGCATGACTGTATGTGTGTGTGTGTGTGTGTGTGTGTGCATGTGTATCAAAAAGGTTTTTTTCACTACATGATTGTGATTTTCTTTTGTTAATTTTTGTAAAATCACCATGAATTTAGAGTGGAAGTTACATGTCATATCTGATCACATTCCAACATCTTAATAGAAAAATATGATTCACTTTTATTTATTAAAGGTGAGCCAAACCTCAGACTGTTTCACAGGTCAGGGCTAGACCAAACATCGATTATGTAATCATAATTAAACAAAAATAGCAGAAGGCTGAATGACAGAGTCCCATTATAGGTTTTCTCTTAATTCCTCATTGATTTCTGATTTCTTATTAATTTTAGTGCCAAGGGAAAACAAGGCACTATCACAGCCCTACCAAGCACTAATAGAGGTAGGATTCTCTGATGTTACAAACAATTGTTCACAGGGGCATCTGGGTAGCTCAGTGAGTTAGGTGGCCGAATTCAGTTTAGGTCATAATCTCATGGTTTGTGGATTTGAGCCCCGTGTCGAGCGCTAAGGAATTTCTCAGATCATAGAGAATTTTCAGCAAAGGGAATTTCTTAGATCACACAGCTGATCTACAAAAATAATTGTCAAAAATACCACTTTTCCTAAAAATTATAATACTCTTCAAAGTAAAAGCATAAAATGAATAATAATAAATGAGAGCCAAAGTCCAAAATATATGAAACACTGTTTACAAAATGCTGAGATTCCTCAAAAGTGTAAAAAATGTGCCAATAGTGTTTTGTCTCTTTAATAAATCATCCGAGGCATAGCAAACATTAAAAAGTATGGTATTTTAGGAGAAATTACATGGATAGCAGACCTGTAAGATAATTATATATTTTTGTGTTTTTTATTTATTATTGAGAGACAGAAAAACAGCACGAGCAGGGGAGGGTCAGAGAGAGAGAGAGGGAGATACAGAATCTGAAGCAGGCTCCAAGCTCTGAGCTAGCTGTCAGCACAGAGCCCAACGTGGGGCTCAAACCCACGAACCGTGAGATCATGACCTGAACCAAAGTTGGGCGCTTAATTGACTGAGCCGCCCAGGCACCCTAAGATATATTTTTGAACGATTTGCTTTGCATCTCTTTTATCTTCCACAGTTTCTTTCAAAATTCTTTCTTCAAATCAGCCAGGATAGCTGAAAGTCAAACAACAAAGAGCAAATGTTTGTTTCCTATAAGGTGTCTGTTCTTTGGGACTTGAACAAACCATTTTCCGCCTCAGATGAACAATTTTGCAACAAACTTCTTTGCTGTGCTCTTGACCTCCCATATTTCAAGAGAAGACTTGGTTAGAACAAGTTTTGTAATTTTTTGTATGCTTTTTATTTATTTTTGAGAGGCAGAGAGACACAGGGGAGGTTAAGACAGAGAGAGAGAGGAAGATACAGAATCTGAAGACAGACTCCAGGCTCTGAGCTAGCTGTCAGCACAGAGCCCGATGTGGGGCTCGAGCTTAAGAGCTGTGAGATCATGATCTGAGCCGAAGCCGGAAGCTTAACCAACTGAGCCACCCAGACTCCCCTAGAACAAGTTTCAAGTTATGTAAGATAGAAGGAGAGATTTAGGTTAAATCGAAGAAGCAGCATCTAAAACGATGACATAGAGCTAAAGATTACAGTGACTAATTTTAGACACAGGTCCCACCCAGCTGCTGAGGAAGTCAGCCATTGTGGAGCAAAGAAGGGAAAATGTTTGGTTGTAGGAGACATTCAAACACAAGCTTTGTCCTTTTCTAAAAATTTTTGTGGCATCAAAATTTCTTAGTATTTTCAGAATAATTTATACTACAGCTCAAAATTCCTACCTCGAAGTTGGAATAAAGAGAAACATGGGATTAAAAAGTGCCCAGGACACTGGTTTTTACTAATTACTGAATGGTACATTCAAGAAAATGAAAATGTTACCAGTTCAAAGAATTCCCAAGATAAGCCTCAGACAGAAAAGAAATCCTTGAAAAGTTTTGGTATTTGTTGTTATACAATAGTGTGAGTCATACATTAGAGTTATTTTATTTTATTTTCCATTATGTCACTTAACAAGGTAAATAACCTTAAAGTAAAAACAAGTTGGTAAATGAATCTTCTTTATTACAATATCATAACAAGAAATGTAAAGAATAACTATATTACTAACCTCTCAATAATTGATAAACCATAAAATTTCAGCAATCTTCTACTATCAGGTAAATGAAAATAAGGCCTTTCCTCAAATTTAGCATTATATAACTAAGAAAGTAATTAACTTTAGTCTTTCAATTCAAAAGTAATAACTAAGAATTGCTACAAATAGTCATCTGGAAAACTTCGTGTTTGAATCAGAGGTTTTTAAAAAAAAAATAGGGGTTACATCCAAATTACATCACCTTAGAAGATTTTTCTTCTTCAGTTGCTTCTCCCAGATTTGCCTTTGACTTCCTCCTTCCTTCCCATTCTCTTTCTCCTCTTCTTTCCTTCTCTACTTCTTTCCACATATGTGTATTGAACACCCTTGACTCTGAGGAATTGTTCCTATTCATCACATACAAAGATTAAAAAGGTAGGCCTCCTATCTTCAGTCTATCAGGACACTGAGCTTCACATAACTAATTGAAATATAATATGAATATCTTTCTATTTACTTTTTCATACTTTACTTTTTTGTTCATTACCTATTTTGTCTAGAAAGGCTCGTGATGCCATCTTTGTAAATTTGAATCATATATTAGCATTTATTCATAGAAACAAACAAAACACTTTTCATAAGTTACATATATTGGTTCATTATTAAACCTCAAGTAAAACCTTTTTTATTCTTACTTAATTTTTTCCATCTTTCCTGGGCAAAATAAATTAGGCTGAATATATAGCTTTATTATGCACAACCCATAATGCACAAATAAAAGCTTGCTGCTATAGGCAATAATTATTTCAAAGTACATTTGGTTTCATTTTATGATGGAATGCCAGCTTCCTATTGAAAAGCAAATCTTGTATATCAAAAGGTTAAATAGGATGATATTTAAATAGAATTCTAGCAGGTTAAATTTAGAATGCAGAATATGTTCAATAGAAGACCAATCTCTGGTCCTGTTGAATTGTACTTAAAGAGAAATTGGACACATTTTCAGTCACTTTAAGTTTCTAAATTGCTACACCATTGTGGTTTGTGATTTTGTACAAAATTGTTTCATAAAAATTTGTATTTAAAGAGGCATAATGATAATGAAATTCTATACAGCCATTAAATATGAAACAATGTGGTAGAATGTATTGTCATGGAAAGACATAAATGTAAAAAAACATATGCTTTACAATAATAATTGTAATATGAAGCATTTGTGCAGATGGCAATATGTGATTGCTTACTCTTCAGTTTGCAAATAAAAATAAAATTATATTAAAATAAATATTTAAATTCCATTGCCTTGTTCTGCCACTTGCATAATATGTAAACTCATCTTCTACTTCTTTTAGAAGGCTCATGAGGTTTTTTAGTATCTTCAATTATTGGCATCCATGTTGATGCCTGCTTCTTGTTGTCACTGTCCATATAAACTTTCCACTCAAGTTCATTAGTCCAAGTAGAAAGAAACCAATATATAACCTGCATTATACTGTTCTCTCTCTTATGAGAGATAATCTGCTGGGGATCTCTTGGATTGACAGTTCCAGGATCCCCATTTTGAACAATGGAAGTGTCCTGGATTACTTTTCAGAAAGAAGTAATCCTTTCTACAACAAGAAATGTAATAATGAAGTGGTCAAAATGCAGAGGCTAACATTAGAACACTTAAATCAAATGGTTGGAGTGGAATACATCCTTCTGCATGTTCAAGAGCCCATTCTTTTATCACTCCAAAACAACAGCGGCAGGTCCCTACCCAAGTTATCCCACTGGCTGATTACTATGTCATTCCTGGAGTGATCTCTCAGGCACCCGACTTGTCAGTTATAAACTCTAGGGTGCTTACTGCAGTGCATGGCATTCAGTCAGCTTTTGATGAAGCTATGTCATAGTGTCGATATCATCCTTTCAAAGGCTATTGGGGGTACTTCAAAGATCACGAAGAGCAAGATAAAGTCAAACCTGAAGCCAAAAGGAAAGAAGAACCAAGCTCTATTTTTCAGAGACAACATGTGGATGTTTTGCTCCTGGAACTTAGGCAGAAATTTCCACCCAAATATGTGCAGCAACAGTCTGGAGAAAAGCTTGTCCCAGTGGACCAAAGAAAGAGGCAGAACCTGTACCAGAAACTAAAATCTGAGGAGAAGGAGACCACTAAGAACATCCAACAGATAGCGAGTGCTGAAGTTCCCCCAGAAAAACGAATGAGGCTTCAATGAGTACTGGTCAGAGAGAAGCTTGCAAGATTCCTCTTATCCCTTATTGATAAATCACTGCTGTGACAGCCTCTTGAACTTTAAAATTCTTTGTCATGACCCTTCCATTTGTATAGAATGTGCTTGCTCTTTAAGAAAGAATGTAAGGATCCTCATGCTTTTCATATGAATATCTTTTATGTATCTTTTGTAACCTTTCCCCTATTGGACTCGAACAGCCTCCTTACTCAAATGGAGGCTGTTATATATACATCCAAAACCAAAATAAAAGTATTTGTATAAATTTATATATATATATATATACACACACATACATATATATACATACATACATATATATGTATATGTATATATATGTATGTGTGTGTGTGTGTATATATATATGTATATATATGTATATATATATATATATATATATATATATATATATATAGAGAGAGAGAGAGAGAGAGAGAGAGAGAGAGAGAGAGAGAGAGAGAGAGACGTGGCAGGGCATTGTCGCCCCTGACTGCAAGCTCAGAGTTTGGCTGCCAGGGAAAGTCAGATGGAGTTTCCGAGCCAGAGAAAGGAGTGCCAGAGCTCCAAGGTGGGGCTGCGGGCAGAGGGATGCTTTTATAACAAAAAGCATCTCAGGGAAATATATGCTTATATTCCTGACATACCAACTCATCTTCCATCCTAATAAATGTTTAAAATTTTAAGCCCCAACGGAACTGTGTTATTTCCATGTAAGTGTATGAATTGGAAAACATTTGGGCCCCTGGGTGGCTCAGTCAGTTAAGCAATTAATGTCAGCTCAGGTCATGATCTCACGGTTCGTGGGTTCGAGCCCCGCGTTGGTCTCTGTGCTGACAGCTCAGAGCCTGGAGGCTGCTTCAGTTTCTGTATCTCCCTCTCTCTCTACCCCTCCTCCACTCGCCCTCTGTCTCTATCTCTCAAAAATAAATATTAAAAAAATTTAAGAAAAGGAAAATATTTTCATGGAGGAGGGCACTTGTGGGGAAGAGCACTGGGTGTTATACAGAAACCAATTTGACAATAAACTATATTAAGAAAAGATAAATATTTGAAGAACATACACCAGGATATGAACAGCAATTATTTCTGAGTACTAATATTATAATGTATTCTTTTTATTTTGTTTTCTTTTATTTTTTCTTTTAGAGAAATAGAAAACTTTATTGTGTATAAATGAAAGGGTAGTTTAGTTGTCTTGCCAAAGGTCTGCTGTCTCCCAGCTTTCTTTGATGGTGAACTGGGACACCGTATAGATCCCCTCCTCTGAAGAGGGTCTCCTGTAGCTCCTCATTTCCTGGACTTCTGGATAGACTTTTGGCCCCCCCTCAGTGTGCCCTCCAAGCAGCCAAGGGGACAGCAAAGCTGTAAAGTCTTGGTCACCTGCTTATTTGTCTTTGTATATTTCTTACAATGGGCACACATTACTGTTGTTTTAAAGAAAAACAACAGGGGCACCTGGGTGGCTCGGTAGGTTAAGCATCTGACTTTGACTCAAGTCATGATCTCATGGTCATGAGTTCTAGCCCCACATTGGGCTCTGTGCTGACTGCTCAGAGCCTGGTGCCTGCTTTGGATTCTGTGTTTCCCTCTCTCTGTTCTTCTCCCACTTGCTATCTGTCTTTCAAAATAAATAAACATAAAAAAGGAAAGCTGGGGCACCTGGATGACCAGTCTGTTAGCTCAGGTCATGAAATGATAGTTCACATTTGGAGCCCCACATCAGGCTCTGTGCTGACAGCTCAGAGCCTGGATCCTGCTTTGAATTCAGAGTTTCCTCTCTTTGCCCCTCCCCGACTCGTGATCTTTCTCTCTCTGTCTCAAAACTTAATAATAAAACATTAAAAAATTTAAAAAAGAAAGAAAAGCCTAACAATAAAATCAATTTAAGAATTTAACATATGTAAAAATCAGCAATGCCTATTAATAAAATGATGTTTTTGGTTTACTGACTATTAACCAAATACCTACTGCACATGCTCAAATTCCAATATTGCTTGAGAGTAAAAAGGAATCTAAGTAAAAGCAATCTATTATTTTTTAGGTTAAACTTATATATTGGATAGTTCACTAATTTAGCTATTTGACATTATTCAAGTCTACTATTCTAAACCATGGTTTGTTATGCAAATTTTAATTATTCAGCTCTATGGTAGTAATACAAAAGTAATTATTTGTTAATATTCATGTTTTCATGTACACCAAAGGGTGGAAACATATTTCTAAACATATAACTATCATGAAGCATGATGAATATTCTGATCTACTGCCATAGAAGGGGAACATAGAAGCAGGGTCTAACCAGTTTAGGAGTCCAGAAAGACCTCTAAGAAAATAAATTTTCAGTAGGATATAAAAACTAAAAGTAGTTAATGTGTATTAAACAGAAAGGGAGAGAGGTGCCTGAATGGCTCATGCAACTTTGGCTCAGGTCATGTTCTCACAGTTCATAAGACCAAATCCTGCATCAGGCTATGTGTTAACAGCATGTAACCTGCTTGGGATTCTCTCTCTCTCCCCCTCTCTCTCTGCCTTTTCACAATTTGTACACACACATGCATGCTTTCTCTCTGTCTCTGTCTCTCTCAAAAAATAAAATTAAAAAATGTAAAAACCCTCTTAAAAATAATTCAGGATATCTCACTAATTTAATTCAATGAATAGTCAAGAATTTATATATACCATATGCCTTTGCAAGATAGTATGATAGCCCTACTGTTTTTTAAGTTTATTTATTTATTTTGAGGGGGTAGGGGTGGAGAGGGAGACATCGAGAGAGAGAGAGAGAGAGAGAGAGAGAGAATTCTGAGCAGGCTCCACACTGCCAGCATGAAGCCCCACACAGGACCTGAACTCACCAACCATGTGATCATGACCTGAGCCAAAACCGAGAGTTGGTGCTTTAACCCACTGAACCACCCAGGCGCCCCTGTCCTATTATTTATAGTAAATTATTTTATATTATGTTCGTGCTTCTTCCCTAATTGCCATAAAAACTGTACTATATGATTTAACTCTATTTAAAGAGGTACTTTTATTTATAACCTCTATTTATTAAAGAACCTTATAAATCTGAGAAATGAGACTATATACAAGTAAAGAGACTACTATGTCAATGGGGAAAAAGGCATATTGTTACTTTGTTTTTAATTCATATGGTTACTTCCTTATTGCAGGGTGTGTTAACTCTTTAAAACCCTAGGGAAGGGGCGCCTGGGTGGTTCAGTCGATTGAATGTCCAACTTTGGCTCAGGTCATGATCTTGCTGTTCATGGGTTCAAGCCCTTCATTGGGCTCTGTGCTGACAGCTCAGAGCCTGGAGCCTGCTTCTAATTCTGCATCTCCTCTCTCTGCCCCCCACCCCGACTTTCTCTCCCTCTCTCTCTCTCTCTCTCTCAAAAGTAAAATAAAATAGTAAAAGAAAAAAAAACTAAAAAAAATAATAAAACACTAGGGAAGTATTTAATGTACTGAAGAACTTAATTTAATAGGACCCTAAAAGCCTGAACGCAACTTACTCAGTGGGAGAATCTGGCTCATTAAGTTCAGTGATGCAGCACCCAAAGGTATTGAATTTTAAATGAATTCACAAACCTAATAAATCATCCTGGCTGTCAAATGAAATATAATTTGTGAAAAATTTATTACCCATGATTATCATGTATTAAACATAAGGTTTAAAATCTAAGCAAATGTTATACTCCTAGTTGGATAAATACTCTAGATTGCAAGGAGTCTTTAATGCAGTTTGACATAGAGCTGGTCACGGCAGAGTTTATGTTCCTAATGAACACCATCGCAGTCTTGGAGAGCTTGTTTTCTTGGCAGACTACTGAACCCGTCTCAGATCATGTCACATATATCCTGTGCTTTGACTTCTAAATCCATTCATTCATGTCTTTCTGAATGCCCATTTATCTCCCGTGCTTGGTTGGATGTGCCTACTGCCATTTTGGAGGTGACAATACCAGCATACATTGTACAGGATGGTTTGTGGCCACAAAAGGCATCTCGAAATCTAAAATCGGCTGATTGGTTCATGGCTGCCTTTCACTGCAGCAGTATCATTCCATGAAACATTCATGCTTTTGACTTCTGTTTGGACCAAGTTGGGCTGTCCCCATATAAGAAAGAAGACATCATTTATATCTCAATTCATTTTTATGTGTGGCAAAGGATGTCAAATTTCACAAATATGTGACCTTAATGTCTTGGCCTTATCACCAACTCAATGGCCTGATGGAGTCCATCCATCAGTTATTTTTTCTACAGAAATTTGTATTTGGTTGACACAAAAGTTGATATTCAGCAATGCCCTATAAGGCCATACAAAATATAAGTCATATCTTGGCTGTAACAAATCAGACAGTGGGAATCTGTATCCAGATCTCAAACACCAGGAAGTAAAAATTCTCAGAAATGTTTTATTGCCCAAGTTGCAATTTTTAACAGTCTTCATCTCATTGTTTCAAACTATGTAAATGGTTCAAACATAATTTTACATGATTGAATCTATTTGTAAGATCCATTATGGAGAAATAGCTTGCTGTGAATTGGGGAAAATACAAAACTCATTTGCATTATAAATGAAAACTGATGCATAAATATAGAGTAGGTATACAAATATGTTTATAATTGTATACTTTAGAAAATATACATATGTAATATCTAAGGAGTTTTTTGGTTCAATACTTTAGTTGAGTGCTAAGTTAATATTATATACATTCATCCATTTATGTACATATTCAAGATATCATTTAAGCTTCTATGAGGTGTACCAGGTATATGACAATGTATATAACAAGTTATATAACAATGAAAAATCAGTCTTTTTCTTTCAGGTCCTTACCATCCAGCTGGAGGACTAGAGATAAAGGAAGTAATCATATGACAATAATTTCCATGACATAAGAGGCATGACTATGGATTAGGAAGTGTGTAAATACAGGAAAAGACAACTTCTTAAACAGGGGAAAGAACACGTGCTAAAAGCCAAGAGTTGGAAATGTCTTTGGCATGTTCAAGAACAACAGAAAAAGCAGTATTTAGAAACAGGGTGGGTGAACAGTCCAAGGAAATAGGATGCGAGTGAGATGAGGCTGGAAGTCAGGAGTCATTGGGTATCTTACGGGGCTTCTTAGGGGCCTTGTGGTTTGTTCTTACTGAAATATGAAGCCAACTAAATTTTTTTCTTATTTTTAATTTTTTAATGTTTATTTATTTTTGAGAGAGAGCAAGCAAGAGCATGAATGGGGCAGAGCGAGAGGGAGACACAGGATCTGAGCTTTCAGCATAGAGTCTGATGGGGCTCAAACTCACGAATCATGAGATCATAACCTGAGCTGAAGTCAGTTACTTAACTGACTGAGCCACCCCGGTGCCCCTCTTTAGATTTTTAATAAGTGCCTAGGTCCAGTTTTTAAAAGACTATAGAAGATCCACAAATAGGAGAAGGAATCCCATATGATCTATGTGGTGGCTATTTCAATAAAATTAAGATTACCTGACTATAAGACCCAGGAGGACAGGATTTTGTTGTTGTTCAACTGTTGTCAATCGACAACAGTGCAGTATTAAAGAGGTTTTAGTCACTCAGTAAATATTGTCAAATGAATGAATGAATAGCAGATTAAATGAGGGTTAAAATGGACATACTGACACAAAGGAGTCCAGAATATCTTGAACATAGAGCTAATAGACTTGCCGATGGATTGGGCATACAGTGAAAGAAAGGTGGATGTTTTGGATTGAGGAGCTGAAAGAATGTAGTTGCCATGTACTGAGACAAGGAAATAAAAAAGTGTAGGAATTGAATATAGGAGCAGAGTGGATCTAATGGCCTAGGAACTAATAAACTTTTTAACAGATTTTCAGATGGAAACTAAGCACCTGGTTACATAAAAATAATTATATACAATAATTCTCTGTTTTTTCTTTCACTGATCACAATACAATTTTACATTGGCCTGAGTTCTTACAATGGCTTCCTGTTAAGGTTTTATTTCCCAGGATAAACCCAGAAAAAGAGAAGAATAATACGTATTTAAATATCAGGTAGGGTCTCAGTGTAATGTTTTATCATCTGTACACATTGCAAGCCTCAAACAGCTGGTGGGAGAAAATTGCATTTTGTGGTCCCCGGGGAAAGGAAGCCTAGGAGGTGCTTAGACTAAGCACTGGTGGGTGAATGATCCAGAAGCTTTTGTTCAGGGAAGGTAAATGTGATTTTCCCATATTTTAGGTATGATGCCAACCTTTCAAACTTTATCATAAATAAGGGCAAACAGGCAATTGAATGACAATGAATTTAGTCAAATTATTATTATTATTTTTTTAAATTTGTTTTTATATTGAGAGAGAAAATGGGGGAGGGAGAGAAAGAGAAAGGGAGAGAGAATCCCAAGCAGGCTCCACACTGTCAGTGCAGAGCCCAGTGCGGAGCTCAAACTCATGAACATGAGAGCATGACCTGAACTGAAATCAAAAGTGGGACACTGAACCGACTGAGACCATCCATATGCCCCTCAAATTACTGTTCTAATTTATTTTCAATAGTTAATAAAATAAAGATAACAAAGTGAGAAAAGAAATGTGTGCAGATGACTAAACGGATGTCTTTTTGGTGATTGATTTACTTAAAAAAATTACATGACAAAAAACACAAGCAATAAGAATTTACTAAACTTCAGTTAATCATTATTATGTTAATACTACTGTACACAAATTATGGTAATCTCTGTTTACTGAGCCCTTCTATTCTTATATGTGTCTAGAAAGAAAATCTCCTTTATAGAGTGTCTAAAGAAATTTTGGTTGACAGGAGACAAGGTATCGGATTACCCCATACTAAAAATACTAAAAAAATCACTGTTTGGGGCAAATTTTCATGGAAACATGCATCTGGTAGATTTCAAAACCTAAAACAATCTCAGTGACATACAACGATTATTAGTGATTATAAGTAAACCTCTATTTGGTAAATCTTAAGTTCCCAGAAGGACCCAATAGTAGCAGCAGCAGAAAAATAAATAAATAAATAACTTCCCATACTAAGGTAAACTCATCAGATTCCAATGCATGTTTATTAGTAAAGTGTAATGCAGATTATGACTAAATTTCCCTATCTAGCAAAATATGCTGGTGAAAACTAGCACATTAGAGTTGAGTTTTGTTGGTTGTTGTTCATTTAGATCTTTGATTTCAAAGAAAATGTAAACTGATGGAGTAATGATAAAGAATCGGAATGACTCCCAAATCTGTCAATCATGACCTCTATTAACAATTTGATGTATTTCTTCTAACTACTACATATGTTTATTTTTTTAATTTATTTTCATTTTTAATGTTTATTTTTTATTCTTGAGAGAGAGAGAGGGAGAGAGAGTCAGAAAACAGGCAGGAGAAGGGCTGAGAGAGAGGGAAACACAGATTCCGATGCAGGCTCCAGGCTCTGATCTGTCAGCACAGAGCTAACTTGGGGCTCAAACTTAGAAGCCATGAGATCATGACATGAGCTGAAGCCAGCGCTCAACCGACTGAGCCACACAGGCGCCCCACTACTATATATGTTTAAAACCAGGCTTAATATGACTTTAGATCATTATAATTGGTACTACTCATGACAAGCTTGACATTTCAAGTTCACTTGAAAGCCACACCCATAAACGCTGCTGCATAAATGTTTGTTTCCTGCTTCCTTTTCATCAACACAGACATCTGTAACTAAAGGTTCTTTATTTGCATAGGTTACTGTACAATGGAACTAACACCACCCTAAACATTCATGTCTAAATAGCATGCTATTATAGAACAATAATTTATTTAATAAAATCAACAGTAAAAATTATCTTTCAGTTTTTCTTATATTAACACATGTTATTTACTTTGGAGTTCATAGACGTTCACCACAGTAAATATTATAAACGATTTGAGTTAATATAATTTTATTCTGATGTGATCATTTCATCAAATGGTAGTATGTATGGTATGCTTATATTTGAATTTTATAGTGCATATTTAAAGCTAACATTTTCCTTTTTAAGAACAATGGATTACATGTCATCTATGACTATTTGAAAGTGAGGAAATTTTTAATCATAAGAAACAGTTTGTTTGGTACTAATAATTAATTCAGTTCATTTGATTAGCATATAAATTCAATAATAAGGATCAAATTGATTACTATAAATTGATTAGCTCTCTACAGAGCATAAATGCTACTTTGCTAGACTAACATCAGCATCTGTTATGCAAAAATATTTCATAAAATCCATCTATTTATTTAGAATAGCTTTTAGCTGAAATCATATTGCACTATATCTTCAATATATTCTTAATTTTGCCATACTAAAAACAGGTGAAATGGTTTTTAAGATATTCACTGAAGAATGGTATACTTATAATTAACATAATTAACTAAAACATGTTTGAAATATGCATTCTTAATACAGTTGACCTCAGAATTCAAGAATTAATTTAGTTAACATCAGAAACCAGGGATTCAGTTATTAAATACATCACTCAATTGTGAATATTTTTAACTGATATACCTATTAACCATTAATTTTTTAAACATTTTTAATGTTTATTTATATTTGAGCAACAGAGAGAGAGACAGCACAGTGGAGGAGGGCAGAGAGAGAGGGAGACACAGAATCTGTCACAGGCTCCAGGATCTGAGCTGTTTGTACCAAGCCCAATGCAGGGCTCGAACTCATGAACTATGAGATCATGACTTGAGCTCAAGTCTGATGCTTAAGCGATTGAGCCATCCAGGGGCCCTTATTAACCATTTTAATTAAAAAAATTTTCTGCCATAGATGTTAAGGAAGACATATCTTACCACAAGCTGCATCATAAAGTAAAACCGATTACCCATGCGCATTTCATGTAAATTTTTTTTTTTTACAATTTAAAATTAGCCATGATATTTTTGTGAGCTTTCATAATTCAGAATGTGCAGTCCAAACTTGCAATTATATTTTTAAAATCACCAAGTGTCCTGGGGTGCCTGGGTGCCTCAGTCGGTTTAGCAGTCAACTTTTGATTTGGGCTCAGGTCATGATCTCACTGATCACAATACACTGAGCTCACAGTAAGTGAGGACCCTGCTTCTGATCCTCTGTCCCTCTCTCTCTGTCCCTCCCCCACTCACACTCTCTCTCAAAAATAAACAAATGTTAATTTAAAAAATTAAATCACCAAGTTTCCAGAGTTCTCTATAACTTCTAAGTTTTCTTTTGCGTTGCTCAGTTCCTCTAATTTGTCCCACCATCCACTTTAAGAAAATCCTCCCCATTCTGTGGTGGTCCATGCCTGGAGACATACCTTAGTGAGCTATTCTAAGAAGACTGCCTACACCACCACCCATGCCAATAAACTGATTTTCCCTGCCACGCCAGAAGCCCAGCGAGTACCTTAACCCCATCCCAGCTCTCTCCCACCCTCCAAAATGATCAGTTTGCCTCACTTTTTCAGTCATAACTTCTTTGCATTTCCTTATAGTTTTGTTTTTCAAATTATCATCCTCACACTTTTGTGTTTAGTCTGGTCCATTTATTTTTTTATCCTAATTTATTTTAAATATATTTTCAGAGTAGTTTTAGGTTGAAGGGAAGATCCAGAGATTTCGCACATAACACATACTTTTACACAGGCAGAATCTCTCATTTGATAAATTTGATAAATTCCTCCACGGGACATTTGTTATACCTGATGAACCTAAATCGACACATCATTATCACCCTAAGTCCACAGTTTACATTAGGGTTCACTCTTGATATAAATTCAGTGGTTTTGGACTTAAGGAACAATAATTTTTCAATATTATAGTGTCCTGCCGAGTATTTTCACTGCCCTAAAACTCCTCTGTGCTTCAGCTAGCCATAATCCATTCTCCTGTTTCCCTGGCAAACACTGATCTTTTGTTGTCTCCATAGTTTTGACATTTCCATGGTGTCTTACAGTTGAAATCAGGCTTCTTTCACTCAGTAATAATGTGCATTTAGGTTCCTCCATTTCTTTTCATGGCTTGATAGCTCATTACTCCTCAGCAATGAAAAATATTTCATTGTTCAGATGGTTTATTTATCCATTCACAAATGGAAGACCAACTTGGTTGGTTCTACATTCTGGCAGTTATGAATACAGTTCTTATGGACATCTGTGTGTAGGTTTTTGTGTGTATAATAATGATTACTGGATTATATAATAAGAATATGTTTAGCTTTGTACAAAACTGATGAATTTTTCCAAAGTATATCATCCACATTCCCACCAGCAATGAATAATAAAGAGTTCCTGTGTTCCTGTTGATCGACATCCTTATCAGCATTTGCTGGTTGTTGTTCTGGATTTTGGCCATTTTAATGTTGTTGTTGTTATTGTTTTAAAGTTTATTTATCTATTTTGTGAGAGAGACAAAGTGAGTGGGGGATGGGCAGTCAAAGAGAATCCCAAGCAGGCTCCACAGATGCTGTCAGTGCCAAGCCCAATGTGGGGCTCAAATCCATGAACAGTGAGATCATGACCTGAGCCAAAGTCCTGAGCCAAAGCTTAATGGATTGAGCCTCAATGTCGTTGTTGTTTGAATTTGTATTTCTCTGATAATATCTGATACAGAGCATCTTTTCAGATGATTATTTACCATCCCTAGATTTTCTTTGGTGAGGTGCCAAAGTCTTTGGCCAATTTTTGAGTTGTTCTATTACTGTTGAGTTTTAAGTATATATTTGATAAATATTTTGGATAACTCTTCTAACAGATAGTTCTTTTGCATATATTTTTTTCCCAGTATCATTCTTTTGATGTTGTTTTTCCCAGTGAACAAGATTTATTTTAAGGGTGGTGTTGTTTTTTGTTTTAATTTTAATGAAATCCAGCTTATCAATTATTTTTTTCATGTATCATGCTTCTGATATTTTATCTAACGTCATTGCCATACCCAAAGTCATCTAAGGTTTCTCCTAGGAGGTTTATTATTTTCTATTTTACATTTAAGTGTATGATACTTTTTGAATTACTTTTTGTGGAGGATCTGTGACTCATTTGTTTGTATGTGGATGTCCAGTCGGTCCAGCACCACTTGTGGGAGAGACTACCTTTGCTCTAATGTATTGTCTTTTCCTCTTTATTTGTTCCATCAATCTACTTGTCTGGTTTTATTTATTTATTTTGTTGGCCAATATCACACTGTCTCAATGACTATAGCTTAATAGTAAGTTTTGAAGCTGCATAGTGTGAATTCTTACTTTGTTCTCCTTTAATATTTTATTGACTATTCTGAGTCATTTGCTTCTCCATATAAACTTCCAGTTATTGCAATCCACAAATAACTTGTCAGGATAGTGAATTAAAAAAAAAAAACCAAAATCTACTTTAACTTATAGATTCTTCCCTCTATGTTTTTTCTTATATTCTTTTCCTTTAAAAAATGAGATATTTAACTTGTAGATTTTTCTGTACATTCGATTTTGTCAAATCCTATTTCATTTCATTAGGAAAAATATAATATCTATTCTTTCTTTTCTTCCTTTCTTGGGGATATGTTTATCATTGTCTGCATATACTTATGATTGAAAATTACAAGCTGTTGATGTTTTAAATATCTCTTCTTTTATATTTATTCATTGGATTTTTTTTCCCCAAAAAGACACATCTTTACCTCTATAGTTTGGATCTGCAGTGATATAGTTCATACAGGAAATTCAGAATAAATGTTTAATATTCTCTCTTTTTCCAGTTATCAGGAAATGAAGGGATTCTCTGTAATTTTCCAAAGTTCAACCATTAAGTTTCTTTTATAGGATTTAATTGTGAATTTATGGATTTATATTTATTTAACATATTAATTATTATTACATTTGTATCTAAAACTGTCTCAGTTTTGCCAGTAAGCCAGTTTGGCTCATAAGTACTGCTGACATGACCGCAGCAAGTATTTTTAATGTCTTTTCCATCATTTTGTTCACCAGATGTTCCAGTTTTATCTTGTTTTTTTTTTTTTCACATTCCAAATCCCAAATCCCATCTGCTTTCTCCCCCCTCCTACCCCCCAGAAGACCTGCTTTCTTCTATAAGTCTACGGCGCCTTAAAGCTATAACCACTGGAGATGTTCACTGCTTCTGAATTGGTCATTAGTTTTAGGCTTCTTTAGTGAACAGAACTATAAAAATATGTCTCTGTGTATTTCACATCTAAATGTAAAGTTTTTAAGTTTTTAGAGATAACATTTCTCATACATTCATACTGAATCTTCCAATTTAAATTCGGTACAACCAGGGTTTCGTTACTATGATCTAGATTACATCTGTGTTTCCTTTCTTCCATACTGAGATCACCGGTTTTCAAGGACACAGGGGGTGACAGACACAGAATGCCTCATAAGTAATACTTTATCCACATTATACACATAATCATTTAGTAATTACATTAATAAAACCAATAGCACAACCTGCATAACCACTGGGAAAAGAATTTTTAAAATGCATATATTCTCTTCTTTCCCCATACATTTTATAATGTTACTATGTCTACACTAACCACACACATACCATTATGCTCATAGCTTTTCCTTTTTAGCCTTAGTTCCTTAAGTCATATGTTTAAAACTTACCACCAGTATTTATGCTCATATCTGAAGTCTACTCCTGAATGAAAACCTCAAGAAAAGTTCTTGTTGGGGCTCCTGGGGGGCTCAGTATGTTAAACATCTGACTTAGCTCAGGTCACGATCTCACAGTCCTTGGGTTCAAGGTCCACATGGGGCTCACTGCTGTCAGCGTAAAGTCTGCTTCATGTCTTCCCTCCTCCTCCTTCTCAGCTCCCCCCTTACATGCAGTCTCTCTCAAAAATAAATAAACATCAAAAATGTTTTTAAAATTCATGTTATAACTATTCTCATAATTGTTTGTTCTTAATAGTCTGATTCTACATGTTTTCTTGAGTGTCAGTTTTGATGGATATGAACTTCCTTGTTTAAATATTCTTTGTTTGATATATTAATCACATTATTCCATTTTATCATTTATAATGTGCTGCTTTAAAAAATCTGAGGATAATCTGTTTTTCTCTTTGGTACTTTTGCCTATAGGTCCAGAGGACTTTTTTTTTTTTAATTTAAAATATAAAAATTTCATTATAACATGCATCAGCATTCTTCATGTTGGTTTTGCATTATCAGGTATATGGTGAACCTTTTTCATAACTTAATCTGTTTATTATGGCTTATAATCTTTTGTAAAAAATCAGGAACTTTTTTGAGTTAGAGATTTTAGTCTATATTCTGCAACCTCATATTCATTTTTTTCTTTAAGAATGTATATTGACTGTATGTTGAGGCTTTCCTTATTGACAATAGCTACTATATTTCAATTTCCTTAATTTTTCTTTGTTTCCTTGGGTTTTTAAGCTTTTCCTATTTATACGTGTTTGTAACGAGGCACTATCTATTCTATTTATTCACACTTGTGTTGCCTCAAGTTTAGTGTCCTTTAGCTGAAACTATTTTTCTTGTATATTAAACATTTCTTCCTGAATTTTGTCAATATTATTCTGAGTTTTTCAAGTTCTGATTTATGTTGTTAGTTTGTGTTTAGTAGCATTTTATTAATGTCTTCCCTTGCAATGTAATCAAAGGCACACTTTGTTCTGTGGACATAACTGTGACAAGTTCTCATTGTAGATAGATATGTTCTTCCACATGTTAGGGTCTTTTTTCCTTTTACCCTCAATTGGTCATTTTTATTATAGATTAGTTTGCTCAAACTTTTTGAAGCATGTCATTATTTATGGTATCTTCTATGCTCAGAGAGTTCCCATTTCTTTCTTAATGTGTGTCTGTGTGCACGTGTGTGTGTGTGTGTGTGTGTGTGTATGAGTGTGGATCTGATGTTAAAAATATGAAAACTAGGCATGCCTGGGTGGCTCAGTAGGTTAAGCTTCCAACTTTGGCTCAGGTCATGATCTCACAGTCTGTGGGTTCGAGCCCCATGTCAGGTTCTGTGCTGACAGCTCAGAGCCTGGAGCCTGCTTCAGATTCTGTGTCTCCTCCTCTCTCTCTGCCCCTCCCCTGCTCATGCTCTGTCTCAAAAATAAATAAAACATTTTTAAAAAATTTTTTAATAAAAAATAAACTATGAAAATGAGATTTCCAGGATTTCCTGCTAATGTTTCCTATAGTCATTTTTTCTTTTATTTTTTAATGTTTTATTTATTTTTGAGAGAGGCGAGAGAGAGGAACAGGAGAGGGGCAGAGAGAGAGACACACACAGAATCTGAAGCAGGCTCTAGGCTCTGAGCTGTCAGCACACGGTCCGATGTGGGGCTCGGACCCATGAACTGTGAGATCGTGATCTGAGCCACAGTCCGATGTTCAAAGAATTGAGCTAACCAGGTGCCCTACCCTACACTCATTTTTATGTGAACCTTCTCTTTCTTTCTTCTCTATTATTCTTCATATTATTACTCCACTCCCAGGGATTTCTTCCCAGTTTGGAGTCCTGTTTTGAAGAAATTTCCAAAGGTTCGCTTTCTAACAGGGCTCCTAAGTGCTAGTCCCAACCAGTCCCTTGAGATGAACTGTGGTCCTCCCGCATTCAACTCCTTCCAGTGTCAGCTGTTATTCTCACTTTGGCCGAAGACTACCTGGTCAATGCCAGATGACTGTCCTAGGGATCTCCTATTTGGGGGTAATCAGGATCCCACTACCTCCCATAGGTTTTCCTCATACAGAGTCCTGTAACATGCAGAAGCTTTTTGGCTTTCAGTGACTTGCCCCCACCCACTTTTATTTTGAAGTTTGTGGGGATACTTTTTTACTTAATTTTGTTGAAAAATTTGTCCATCAGCTTTTTCTTTCCAGTTATACTTTTTATGTATAATATTTTTATGAAGGGGCTCAGAAAAAAATTAACTGTGCTATCATTAAACCTATCTGCTCAACATCATCCATTTTATGTATTTTGCAATAAAAAACTAGGATCTTGTGATCCTTTTTCTACATTGATATATAAAAGCATAAACTAAATAATAAATCATGCTAAATGGTAAAATTTCTGTATTTAGATCCAATGGAATTACTACTTTATTTTTGTCTTTGAGACAAATAAGATAGTTTAAAGATTGTTTCTATATTTACTTCACCTCATGATGATAGAATGTGTGGAGTTTCAAGAATTATCCCAGCAGCATCGCTGACTGAAGGTAGTTTAGAAGTGGAGACATGGGGAGTTGCTCATGGCTACAAGTTAGTCCAATAAGAATATGGGTGCTAAAGGGTTATAATGAGCTTATCCCTTTAACTCTTCCAGTTACTTACAAAATAAAGTTTTAATATTTTATTCACTGTCATCATATAAATTTAGTTTCACTTTTAAAATAGTCCTTTGCCAGGGCACCTGGGTGGCTCAGTTGATTAAGCATCCAATGTCAGCTCAGGTCATGATCTCATGGTTCATGGGTTCAAGCTCTGTGTCGGGTTCTGTGGTGACATCTCAGAGCCTGGAATCTGTTTCAGATTCTGTGTTTCCCTCTCTCTCTGCCCCTCTCTTGCTCACGCTCTGTCTCTCTTTGTCTCAAAAATAAATAAACATTAAAAAAATTTTAAAAATTCCTTTGCCTTAAGGATATTTTTCACATAATCTGATGCTATCATTTCTAGACATGTTCTCACAATATGCACCAAATATAAAATATTAATTTCCATCATTCAACTTTTGTCTATATCAGATCAACTAACTGTATCAGGGTTTAATCTGTACATAATTTCAAACAGTTCCTCCTCTCTCCACTTAACTATGAAAACAACCACATTTTTGCTATGCAAGAGGCCAACGGAAATAAAGGTTTGTGAACCATCAGACTAGAATTTATTCATATGTCATTTATATTCCTGGTTATGCACGGACCTCCCATCTCACAAATGAGAAAGAATCAAGCTACTAAATTTGAAGACAGGATAATGATATAAACTGACATCATGAAAGAAAATACAATTTTAGTTTTTAAAAGGTGTTGAAGGGAAATAGAAAAATAGCAGAAAGTAGTAAACACATCATTACGGGTAATGGTGAATACGGGCAAGTTATATTTAAAATTTATAGGTGTTATTTTATCAGAGAGATGAAGAGTTTACCTGAATGCATTTTTACTCCATTGTATAAATATTTAAAGGATACTTTCTTTGCATTATGCTCTCCACTGGGTGCAAGAAATTCCAACACAATAGATGAAAATCTTTGTCTTCAAAGAACTCACAACCTAGTTGTGGAGACCTAAAAATAAGTAAGCAATAATATGATATGGAAAGTGCAAAAATAGAAGAAGCATATAGCATAGAAGAGAAACCTCCAAACCTGTCCTGTGAACATGAAGAAATCATGGTTAGTCTTTTGGAGCATGTGATAAAGATAAGTAAAACCTCATTCACTGATTAATGAAGCACCAGGTCTAAGTGACAGTTCACTTTGCAGGTCAACTTATGGTTCAAAATAAAAATGTCCAAATAATTGTCAGTCTGGCTGGAGTAGCAGCAAGAAACATTTTGGGGGTCCATTTTATGATGTGCTGTTGATGGAACACACATTTGTTATGAGAGCCTGGGGATGAAAATGAGAGAGCAGTCACATGATGAGTCCTTCCAATGACCCCACGAAGAATTGAATTCTGCCTAGCAAGCTGAGATCTATGCTATTAGTTCAGTTGAGAAATATCTATTCAATACCCATGCTGTGTTTTTCTAGGTATTTGGTTTATACTAGAGAAAGAAAGAGAAGACAAAGATCTGCACTCTCATAAAGCTTACCTATATGGGAAAATAATAACTAAAGATGATAAATAAGTAAATATTTGGTGTGCCAAAATATGACAGGTGGTATGGAAAGAGAAAACATAGACCACAGGAGATTAGAAGTGTTTGAATGAGGTGGTGAGGGGTTGGTGGCAGTATGAAACATAATGGCTAAGGTTGGCCACATTTAGAAGGTGATACTTAAGCAAAGATTTAAAGAAGGTGAAAGGGTTTTCCAAGGTGCTATTCCAGCATTTTATGCAAGCAAACAGCTTGGGGAGTGGGACTAGGGTAAACTTTAGGGATAATTATGCAGTGTATTGAAATACTTAAGATGGATATTATATCATGTTTCAAATGTGTATACAAATATATCACTAACTTATTCCTCTTATGTGGTCTATGTTTAGAGATAAACACATTTTCCCACAAAGAAAATAATATGTATGTGACAGTCTGAAGATTTTCTTAACAACCTTTTACTACCAAATTTAAACTCCATCTATTATATTGTACATCATGATATATTTAGAGCAGATCTGTGAAAGATAATCACTTTAAGACAATTGTTTGAAAGATATCTATACCTTGGTAGAGGGCAGAAAGATATAGTGCCTTCTTTTTGTATCTAAATATTTACATAAAATGAAAATATATTCTATCTTCTTCACATTTGTGATCTATTAATGTATTACAGTTATCTTCCATAACATATCTGTGTGGGTTGTTTTTGTTATATAAATGTAAGGAGATTAAATCATTATTTGAAGCAAAAGGAATAGTGCAACATCAAGGAAAATGTGGGTCTCTGATATGCTCCATATGAAGAGCTACAGGCCTATTTTCCTATGTAAATTCATTAGGATTCTTAGGCAATTATAAAAATCATGGTTAGCTAAGAATTTTAGGATATTATGTTCATCATTCCCAGTCACTAATAAAATAAAATAAAAAATAATGCAAATAAAATTTCATAACTTCTAATTGGTCTCTGGGGTGGAAACTTCTTGTTGTCAACCAACATATCTATTCTTTACCTCCTCTATAAGAGAAACCCAAGTATTCCTCTATATTCACTACCAAGTTCATAGACTGCCTTTCTCAGCTTCCTTTGCCAGCAATTATATCCACACGACTACCATTAGAATCAGTGAGATGTTTCTTTAAAAGGGGAGGGGGTGTCCTTATCTTTAACTCAAGCTTGGCCTAGAATGTGGATGACATGGCTTCAGTTTCAGTTGCAATCTTGGTCCATGGGGGTGCACTTTACTATTTAAGGAAGAGAATGAGGATAACTGGAATTCCCAAAACAACTAATGAATTTTTAGAATCTCTGTAAATGCCCTAGACTACCTCCCTCCAGATGGCTTCTATGTGAAAGAATAAAGTGTTGTGCCTTTAAATGTATGAGACTTTAACTTTTCTGAAAAAAAAATTGAGCCCAATCCTATATAATAATATTTATTTAATTCATTCACATTATTCAAGGGGTGGGTAAATCTAAAATGGGCAGAAAGCCTGTTATACTAGGTATTTGCATACACAGGGATATTTAAACCAAATTAAAATATTTATATTGATTTAGTATGTTGTATATGATAAGTAAAGGGCCATGGGCTAAATCAGGGAAATTTTCACCTTAAAAGTTCATCGTAAGAAAAGGCATTACATGGATCAGAAATTCTCTATTGCCCTATGCAGTTCAAGGTACCTAGTTGCCCACAGCAGCAGTGGACTTTTCTTATTAAGAAGCATGTGAAGAAGGTATACTTGCTTCAGACTCAAGTATTTTCCTGGGACTCTCTTTCTGTAGATGTAATTAGAAACACTTCTTTCTAATCATTTATGAATTTGTGGCATTGTGTGACATGTGACATCACACAGTAGAAAGAGTTTTGTCCAAACTTAAGGATATAGATATACACTTTTAAAGGTGAATTGAAGATGAATTTTATCAAATTTTGGAGGAAAGACACATAGAGAGCAATTATCAACAACTACAGTTTCAAGGTCACATAAACATTGTTTAATCTTCAGTTTGAGCTCATTAATGAGGACAAAAAATAGTTATTCAACCAATGAGATGACCAAATAATTTCAACTCTTCACTTCTTTCTCACTTTATTTTCCTGATTTTGGGGGGTGGGGGCAGCATTTAGCTCCTTCTCTCTGATAGGTTCTGACTGAAAGTTATGTATTTCATGTATGAAGCAAAACATTAACTTATTGTGACAAACCTTCCAAATGTCTCTTGTTGTGCTGTGGTAATTTATACAGATTCTCTTTATTGAGATGACGCAGTCACAAAATCAAAACAGGATGAGTCACTGAATCATTGCCCAGAAGACAGTTGTCCTGGGATGCAACCTAAGACTTTTGAGGATAAAATATGGATTTAATTATGTGAGGGCAGTAAGATGTGGGAGTAGCTTCTTTTTTAACAGTTGTCAGAGCAGCAAAACTGAGCAGAAGGTACAGAGCATTTCCATAGACCCTCTGCCCCCATATGCCTGCCTCCCCCATCATCAACATCTCCCCCAGAGAAATACATCTGTTACAATTGATAAACTTACTCTCACATATCATAAATCACCCAAAGTCCTTACTTTACCTTAGGTGAGGTAGTTTTTTTAAAGGATGTTAAAACAACCTAAAGATGCAAGTCCCTGTGGACCCTTTAAACTGATAAATATTGTTCAGCTGCCTTCTAAAACCATGTAACTAAACAGCCTCCGACCTCAGAGGTCTAAGGGCAGGTGATATAGTTTTTTGATGAATAAAAACTTGACACATTATTGTCAATATTGTATCAATACACCATTTTTCCGTTCATTTTTAATATTTTGGATAGAATACCTGAGAGTTCTCTACAATTGTCTCATTAGTTAGCGTTGGTGAAGTCCATTGTTTGAAGAAACACAAACAGCAGGACAGTAGTTATATTAATCTGCTTGGGCTGTCATAATAGAATACCACAGACTGAATGGCTTCAATAACACAAGTTTATTTTCTTACCGTTCTGGATGCCAGAGGTCAAGAATCTAAGCGTCAATATGGTTGGTTTCTGATGAGTTCTTCTCCTTGGCTTTACGATGGCATTTCTTGCTGTATTCTTATATGGTCTCTCTCTCTCTCTCTCTCTCTCTCTCTCTCTCTCTCTCTCTCTCTCTCCTTCTCTCTCTCTGTGTGTGTGTGTGTGTGTGTGTGCATGTGTGTGTGTGTTTTGGGAGGTAGGGGGGAGGAGTATTTCTTTGACATCTTTTCCTATTCTTATAAAGACATCAGGTCTCTCAGATTAGGGCTCCCCCTATGATTCAGTTTACCTAATTGCCTCCCTAAAGAATTTATCTCCAAATATAGTCACATTGGGGATTGAGAGCTTCAACCTGGATTTGGGGGGGATATGATTCAATCCATAACAGGAGTGTTATACTATTAGAATTACCTCCTTCAGGGGAAGAAGAACTGTCAGAGGTGGACAAGAAACATTTTTATTACCAAACCAAAAAAAATGCACCTTTGTGTTGTTACTGTTTTCAACTCAAAGTTTGTAAACTTAAATATTATGGTCAAGTGGGCTGTGACTATCCCTTGGAGGAAAGAGCATTTTATCAAGAGTTCTGCTCTCTTCTTGTAATTTTGTTCTTGTCACTCCTCCTTTGGAAACTTCTTAGCACCAAAAAGGCTGAGTATACCTTTTTGTGTGCCAGAAAGTTCTAAACTGAATCAGAAAAGTATAATAATTAATTAATTCCAGTGTTACTCTGTAACCAAGTCTAAATATTTTCCAGCGTATCCTTATTAGGAATTATTCTCAATCCTGTTGTCCAACATAGCTTAAAGAAGACCTACAATGAGATCCAATGTTAATATCTAAATAGTTCAATAATAAAAGACCAACATTCAGATAGCCTGAATTTGATTAATATTCCCATCCTACTATCAAATTGCCAAGCTGAAATTAATATAAAATTCCTTGTGAGAGTTAAAATTAAAAAAAATTAAAGACCAAAACTTTTAAATAGAAATATACAAAATTTAAAGTGCAAAATGAAATTATTTGCCTTGTGAACTAAAGGCCAAAGGAACTAGCGTCTAAATCTAATCCTTCTCAGAGTTTTAATGTGGTTAGGCCAAGCTGGAGTGTTCTCAATGTGTATGTAGATTTGTTTCTTCCAGTGGCTTGGACTGTCTTCCACTGGAAGAAATACAGTACAACGAGGGCCCCAGACATTCTCTCCTTTCAATAACAGGACTCTTCAATATCTCATTCTTTTATAGAGTCCAAAGTAGTAATACCACCTACATAACATGAATATGTGCCTACAGCCACCATATTTATAAACTAGCCAATACCAAGTGAAATGTCAAGCTTTCTCAAGATTAAGTGCCAGTTGGAACCAAAGAAGGCAACAGAGGTTCAGCTACAGCTGAGGGAAAAAGCAGTAATGGAGAAAATCACGATCACATATTTGCCAAGGTGACATCTCACCACTGCCTTTGTCAAGTCCATTACTTTGACCTTAATCATAGGATAAATTTTCCATGGTGTGACGAAACTGTGTTTATCATACCTAGAGGTTTTATTTCAAAACAGTAGTGTTAAGAAATGAAATCTGAGTGGGGAATGTAGATTAAGCATCTGACTCTTGGTTTCGCCTCAGGTCACAGTTTTGCAGTTAGTGAAATCAAGCACCATGTTGGGCTATGCGCTGACAGTAGGGATTGGGATTCTTTCTCCCCTCTCTCTCTGCCTCTCTCTCTCTCTCTCTCTCTCTCTCTCTCACACACACACACACACACACACACACACACACACACGCAGAGGCACACACACACACATACAAAATAAACTTAAGAAAAAGAAATGACATATGAGAAATTTTTGTCTTCTTGCAAAGTTGAGAAATCTGCCATCATCATAAACTTGACAGCACTTTCTTTTCTAAGTATGAATTTCAATCCTCTTAGTTTTCTATTTCTTTTTATGTCTCTTGTTTAAAACACCCCAGTGTTAAGTTGAGTATGAGTGTTCCTGGTGACAGCATGGGACCCACTTGTAACTATCCATTTTCAGGTCTATGAGTCAATTCTGTTTCTGTTGTGAGATGGGTCTTCCTAGGACATTGTCTCCATCACTTTAACCTTAATCTTGCTGGAAAAAGATCCTCAACACTCTCAAGAAAGGATGCTCCTGTTGATGGTTCTTAGTCAGTTCAGTTGAAGACTGATCTCAGAGCTTTGTGCTGAGACTACCTATTCTCAGATTTCAATACTCCATGCTTTCCATAATATTTTATTCTACTTTATTTTCTTTGCTATATAGTTTTGTTTGTGTGTTACATCATTCTTCCTCCCTCAGTGTCTTGTTCTTCTCTTATCCTTGAGGACTCACCTCATGGAGTACAATTTAACCCGATTTTGTCACTATCCATCATTCTCTAACATATGTGAGTAGATTATTCATTAATCTAAATATACCTTCAACAGTGATTTCTGGAACTGGAAAATTATCCATTGTTCCAACAAATTTTATGGACACAGATTTTCCTGAGCTGGAAAAGCTATTAAGAGGGAGTCCTCCATCCCAATCAGACTCTTGAGCAGATGGAAACCACATTTGCTGTCACCCTGACAGATGCCCTTTATGTAGCTACTATGTAGCTGGAATCATTCCTCAGTGCCACTTGATAATAGATACAGCTATGCACCTACATTTCTACATATATACCTTCATGAGCCCAGGCAAATACAGCCAAAATATCCAGTTTTAAGGATGAGTTATTTAGTTCATTAAGTGAAATATTAGTTGTCTGAATCATTTCTTAAATTTCACCAGAGCATTTCCTGATTGTTCTGCCAGCTAACACATTATTATCTGACGTTATTCTGGAGACATAATATTCACATTCTAAGTATTTGACAAGAATATTTATTTTGGGGAGCCTGGGTGGCTCAGTTAGTTGAGCTTCTGACTCTTGGTTTGGGCTCAGTTATGATATCACAGTCGTGAGATGGAGCCCCAAGTTGTGGAGACTGCTTGGGATCCTCTATCTCCATCTCTCTCTGCCCCTCTCCTGCTCTCACACAATCTTTTTTCTCTCAAAATAAATAAATAAACTTAAAAAAAAAGAATATTTGCTTTCAACTCAATGTTTCTCAGTAAACTTAAAGATCTTGATTGTAACAAATTATGACCAAAAAGACTGAACGGTGTTTTGAGACTGAGAAAATCCAGGAGAATATGGAATTAAAGCAAAGGAAAACTATGGCAGTCAAGGATCGCCTGGCATTCCTTTCCCAGTGCCTTGCATTGGCATTCTTTTCTTGGCGGGTGAGGGGCTATGAAGGGCAGGGTTTTCTCATGTTTATGATTTTTATTCTTGTTCCTGTTTTAATCTGTTTGGTAGGAAGGAGTATGGAAAGGCCAGATCTGAGAATGGAGTGACTATAGGAAGAGGGAGAACTGACTGATTTTTTGTTTGTTTTAAAGAGATGTCAGTAAAAGCTGTAATCCTTGTTATTTGACTGGACTATTACTTTTATGAAAGTTTATATGTGATTTATTTTGTAGCCGAACCTCTAAGATTTAAGTTTATGTTGCACCTAATGAATACCCCACTGTGCCTTTGATAAAGAATCCTTGTGGCACCTGGCGGATCAGCCAGTTGAGCATCAACTTCAGCTTAGGTCATGATCTCACATTTTGTGGGTATGAGCCCTGTATCAGGATCTGTGCTGACAGTGTGCTCAGAGCTGGGATCCTCCTTTGGATTGTGTGTCTTTTTCTCTCCCTGCCCTTCCTCAGCTTGCACTCTGTCTCTTAAAAAAAAAAAAGTACATGTTAAAAAAGTTGAAGAATCATCATCCCTGACCTGAATAAAAAGTTAATTTCCTGTATAACAGCCCAACAATTGGATTCAAATTTTTAAAGACATGAGGGCCAATGACACATGCAATATTGGGATACTTGGAATCCATTACAAAGCCAGTATGATCTTTAAGCAATGCAGTGACATACAACCTGCATTTTGAGAGATAATATACACTTAATAATTGATATTTCCAGTGGACAATCAGACCTTTGTGGTATTAGGTAAGCCCAATAAATTAGAAAGTCAAAACACTGTCCTGATTTTTCAAATTGGAAATGAATATTGAACTATGCTTGTGGACTTTTCAAACCGGTCTAAAGTCTGTGTGTGTGTGTGTGTGTGTGTGTGTGTGTGTGTGTGTGTGTGTATTAAGTGTCCATGTCTCTTTTCATTTTGCACATCCTACAAGGTAGCACATGAGTAGAATGCTGTTGACATATGACCATAGCATTTCTCTTTTGCATAGGTCAGCAAACATTCTACTTGCTCATGGCTGTAACAATCACTTTGGTTAGGGGTGGGGCTTATGGTTACAGACTTAGCCAACTGGGACCTAGCTCTGGAGAAATGGTTCTCCGGAAGAATCTTGTGTTCCTATGACCACCAGGCTGAGGATGTTATTAGCAGATGGAAGCTATCACTGCTGATGGTGGGTATACACCAAGATTTCAGATTTTCCCAGTAGATATAAACTAGATTTTCTCAGAAATGAATTTTGTAATGAGACTTTTGATTATCCAGATTTTGGAAGATCTCTGTGTGGGTGCAGGCTAATTATTGTTGGTACCTTAAAAACAAAATTACAGTTTAAGGAATACTTTGATAAAAACATTATCATAGGTATCATATGTCACAGACATGCATTGATGTTTAGCAATCTCAATGTGAGTGGGCTAAATCTTGGAGGTTGCAATTTCTTGCAGATACTATTACTGGTGATGTTTTTTATATGAAGGAAGAAATGAAGGTAGATGAAAAAATTGTGAAGAATGGATGGGTGCCTGGGTGGGTCAGTTGGTTAAGTGCAGGACTCTTGGTTTCAGCTCAGGTCATAATCTCACAGTTTTATGAGTCTGAACCTCATATCAGGCTCTGTGCTGGCAGCATGGAGTCTGTTTGGGGTTCTCTCTCTTTCCTTTTCTCTCCACCCATTTCCTGATCATGTGCTGTCTCTGTCTCTTTCAAAATAAATAGATAAACTTTACTTTTTTTAATTGTGAAGAAAGGAAACCAAGAATTTCTAGAATGCTTTAGTACAGCATGTACCTGGAAGAAAAGGAGACTTTAAAAAGTAGAAGTGTTATAATTTGTATTTATTTTAATTTTCTTTAGGAGACTTTAATATTTTTCATCTTCTGTGGTTTTGTATTGATCTTTCTATAAATGTAACATCATGGTGGTAATGAACTTCATGTGAACTCAGATTTAATTTAAAATACAGATAATTTATTGGATAATAAATTTAATTAGATATTCAAAACATATACTTTGGTTTATCCATATAATCATTAAACTATCGACTTGAGACACATTGCTTTGTCCAACATAGAATTGTTTTTATTGAACTATGATTCATTTAGAGATGTGCTAAACTTGACAAATTTAAAAAAAATCAGGTCTTTAATTCTGGTGTTTATTTATGAGATGTTATTAAACTTACTGTTTACTAATTTGTTGTATATAATTTAATAATTAATTTACACCATTTTATTTCTTGAGAATTATGGGAGACTCTGAAACTGTAATTATATCTCTTATTCAGACTCAATGGTTTTCTTGAATTGCAAATGTTAAAAATCACATTCTTAATCTCTTTCCATTTTCCATGAACAACCAGAAATCCCAGAGTTAAATTAGTGATCTATCTACCTAAGGTATATATCACCTTCTCTAAACCAATCTACAAAGTCACTCATGAAATTACCATTAGTATTATTTTATTATTTACTCTTCATTACATTATTTTATTATACTTTTATCACACCATAATTATTTATCATATCTTTATTTTATAATTAACGAGAAAGTTTCTAAAAGGCAAAACAAAAGAAAATGAAGACAAATTTTCTTTTTTTTCAAATATGAATTCTTACTGGATTTTTTAAAAGCCATTCTTACAGGGTATTGGGTGGGTCAGTCAGTTAAGCATCCAACTCTTGATTTTGGCTCAGGTCATGATCTTAGCTCATGAGTTCAAGACCCATGTCAGGCTCTGTGCTGACAGTGCAGAGCCTGCTTGGGGTTCTTTCTCTCCTTCTCTGTCTGCCCCACCCCACTCACACTCTCTTGCTTGCTCTCAAAATAAATAAATAATTATCAATCGATCAATAAATAGATAAACAAATAAAAATCATCCCTATCTAATCAAGAAGAATAAAATTTTCTACATGCAGGCATTGTTATTACTTACCTTATAATGCTTAGTTGCTAATTATTGCAAAGATAAATTTTAACTAAAGATTTTATATACCACTGCTTATGTATTTAGTTTAAAAAGCATAAATCCCTCAAGGACAGTTTATTTTTTGTCTCCACTGTGGCCATCATGTTGATTTGCACAAAGGGCAAATTCACTTATAATTCAATCATTTTAAAATTTTTTTTTAAGTTTTGTATTTATTTTTGAGAGACGGAGAGAGATAGTGCAAGCAGGGGAGGGTCAGAGAGAGAGGGAGACAGAGACTCTGAAGCAGGCTCTAGGCTCTGAGCTGTCAGCACAGAGCGCGAGGCGATGCTCAAACCCAGGAACCATTAGATCATGACCTAAGCCGAAGCCAGTCGCCCAACAGACTGAGCCATCCATGTGTCCCTATAATTCAATCATTTTTAAATGAATGAATGGGTCACAGCACTTTTAAGCATCGGTAGAAATTGATGAACGAGAGGGCAAAAAACATAGCTAACATAAAGACACTGATTTCAAAAATAAAGAAATGAGAAACCCAAACAACCACAGTAAGTTTCCCTCAAAATGAAAGCTTCAAAGTCCAAACAAAAGCATGGTGTTATTAGTTCAACTAAAATCTTTTTTACACAGAAATAATTTCAATTTGGCAAGTGCAGCGATGTTGGATTTAACTTCCTCCAGGAATGTTGTTGGATCAACACCCAAAGCGACTGAGATTCTCAGCAGCCCACTTCTGTGTGGCTCCCACAAAGGTCCCCACAATGACACACCGGACCCCCGACGTACACTTCTGTCTGCTGCCCTAAACATCTCACTTGCAGTTGAAGAAGGTAATTAAAAGGCTTCTATGACTAGGTTGTGCGTGCTTTGAGAGGTCTTAGGCTGCACTCTGAAGTATTTATGAATTAAATTTGCCTGCTGAGCTGCAGCAAAGTGACAGCATCTGCAGTTTACAACCATGTTGTTAATTTAAACATGCTATGCATGGTCAGAAACAACAACAGTCATTTCCTTTTACAAGACTTATTACTTATAAATCACGACAGTGGCATTGCTGCATTAATTTGAAGGGATGAACAGATAATATTTCCAAAGCTGCTTAATTCTTCAAAATCCTCATTTCCAAAAGAAACAAAAATAAACAGAATAGCATGTTTCTATCTTTTCACACAAAAATGTATCCTGGTTTGACATACGTAGGGGAAAGTACACGGATGCTGCAATTTACTCTGAATGGTATCCGCAGTCAAGAAGTGATGATTGACAGGTAGAGGAGTGGAAAGTCAGACTGAGAAAGCAGGTATGGGACAAAGGTAATGTCTAGGTGGCAGGTTTTTGGATGTTCTCTGTAAATTTCGATCACATTTTCTGTGTGTTTGAGAATTTTCATAAGAAAATGTTGGGAAATATAGGTTGAAATAGAGAAATGAAGCTTGAAGAGATATATAAAAAGAATTTTGAAAACATTACAAAGATATATTTCACTGTTGCCAATTATCTTTTGAAAACCGAAAGCAAATTGGGTTAATTGCCAGTGTGCACTCCGTATGTCACTAAGAATCTAGAAATTGAAACACTTATGCATTCTAGTCTTGTGCTGAATGCTGCTCTTTGTAGTGCTAACCAATTCTACCCACCATGGGGGAGTCGAACTTCAGGTGGCATATCCCAATCCTTTACTTAATGATCTTCCAAGTTGATGACTGAACTTCGGTCTAATCTATTACATGCTAATCAATCCCAGTGACAATTAATATAAGGGTGCTTTCCTTGGAATATTAACTGGTTACTAAATTCTGCTGATGGCCGTATATTCCTTTGCATGTTGTCCTTATGTTTCCATTCTCTTGTGATCATACATGTTAGTCTCTATTAAAGAATATCACTACATGCTTTTCAACAAAGCATAGTTAGCATAATATACCAAAATACATCATATATCAAATATAATATATCCAAAAGAAATGACTCAAATGTCTGCAGAAAGTTTGAGGTTCCATTAACAGATAATACATAGAAACTATCAAGACAATATTCTGTTTTAGGACTGAGAAGTATTGAATAATAATGTTCTAGAAGCCCAGAGCTCTGCATAAGCACATGCTTCAGGCAAAGCTGACACTTTTATAAGACAAAATGGTAATATATAAAGAAAAATTCTACCAAGTTTTTAGAAAACACGTTTAGGTTGCAGCCTTTAAGACAAATAGTGTGATATTTAATGGATCAGGAGCCCTGGACTTACCACCTCTTGTGTAGTTCAGGAGTTCTGTGACCATGAGCATGTCCTTGTGGTCATCTCTGATCATCAGTTTTCTCCTCTACAATATTGACATAAGAGTAGTTTTTTTATGTCTCAGGCTCCTTACAAATTATTAAATAAAATTACACATGCTTACCAAAATTCTGTAATACCTAAAGAAAAGAATGTAATCAATGAAGGATAATCAGTGTTTTTATAACTATCTTTCAGTAACTAATAAAGGGAATGTTCAAAATGAGATGTTTTCTTAAAAGTAAACACGGCAAATATCACTTTGATTATGGAGTGCAATAACACTATATAAATTCAAATTATTTGGTAACAAATTTTTTTTTCTGAAAGACTGGAGAATCTAATGAATGTGTGTATAGAGCTGCTTTAAAAATAATAGATACCACAAAAAATGAGGCACCTCATTCTTCTGGAAGGTAACATTCTCTGAGAAAACGTGTTGATTGAAAATATACAAGCTGCTGAATTTATATGTTAAACATGTTTTTCCTTAGAAACCATATTATTTAAGTTGAAACAAGCTAATACTTTTATAAACAGAATAATAGAAAAATAATATATTTCCAAAATTTACCTGTACAGAAATATAAAGTTTTAAATTTTTGATATTTGTTTATTTTGAGAGAGATAGAGAGCAAGCATGAACAGGGGTGGGGCAGAGAGAGAAAGAGACAGAGAATATGAAGCAAGCTCCACACTGTTAGTGCAAAACCCCAGGTGGGGTTCGAACTCACAAACTGTGATATCATGACCTGAGCTGAAGTCAGACGCTCAGTAAAAGGAGCCACCCAGGTGATGCACAAACACAGTTTTAAAAATCAATAAAGATGCACATTACAAATAATTACTTCTGGGCTTGATGATGGAATATAATATTATAATGGTAGTGTAGCCTGACATCCAACATCTTAACATGGGTAAGCTATTTAACCAAGATATCCAGTGTCCTTGGAGGTAGTACATACAAACTGTATGACTGAATCTTTTAAGCAGCAAATACATATCTTCTCACATGTGTGCATTAGTTTTTAATAATATACTTATATACAGTATTAGTAATGTGCACTAGAATTTCACAAAATATCATTAAAGCATCAGATTGATAAATATTTATTAATCTTGGATTATACCTAACGATATTTTTAATGATCAATGATATGTCTTTGCTTCATGAGGCAAAATAAAATAAATCCCAGGAAAATATTTTTAAACATAAATACAAATATTGAAATACAATATATATTTTGAAAGTTGGTACATGTTGTACACTGGAAAGCCATAGTTTTATTGTTAAACGTAGAAAATATGAAGGCCATTAAGTTGAAAGAAATGTCTTCCATTCTGAAAGCCATTATTTTTTTTACATTTTTTTAATGTTTTGTTTATTTTTGATACAGAGAGAGACAGAACATGAGAGGGGGAGGGGCAAAGAGAGAAGGAGACACAGAACCGGAAGCAGGCTCCAGGCTCTGAGCTAGCTGTCAGCATAGAGCCTGACGTGGGGTTAGAACCCACGAACATGATATCTGACCTGAGCGGAAGTTGGAGGCTTAACCGAATGAGCCACCCAGGCGCCCCTGAAAGCCATTATTTTTTAGTTATTTTTTTGTTATTCTACTCATTCATTTACGAAGTCACCGCACAAGCACATACTGAGTGTTTGCAGGATGTCCTCCTCTCCTTCCTGACAGAAGGAACTTACGTGAGGGGGATACTGAGAGACACTACATCCAGCTTTCATTTCTGGGTTTTGGTAACTTTCACTTTTTTAAAAAAAGTCATTTTTTCCCTGTCCTTCCAAAATTTCAACAAAGTTGTGTGATGTGATGTATTTTAAGAGTCTCTGCAATGTCTCTTCCAAAGCAAGCCAAATTGGTCATATTTCAGCCATTCCTTAATAAATACTCAGAATCCTAGAGTTTTCTTCAAAAGTTTGCATCTACATTTCTCACAAAAGTTAATCTGAAGTATCCTTTGCTGAATTAGTTTTACTAGACTTAGGTCATGTAGTTATTCCAGATTATTACATAAGATAAAAAGTCTTTAATCAGCTTTATGTTTAAAGTATATTAGGTATAATAATATGATAATTATATTATCTAAGTACATAAAGCTATATAACAAATGCAATGATACATAAATGTAAATATATGAATATAATATTAAATACATATATAAATATAAGTATAAATAATTACAATTCTAGACTTTAAAGCTCTTTGATGTTGATGACACTTCTGATGTTATTTTTTTTACCTTCAAAATTTTTCTTGTTCATATTTGTTCTTTTTATTTGAAAATTTTACATTTTTCTAGATAATCTTTCATTTAATCTACACTTTGAAACATTTATGTAGACTAGTGCATATTATTCTTCATTATCTGTTAATAAAAACTACACAATTAGAATTATTGAAGCTATCTACTTTCTTATTTTTTGTGTTGCTGATTTCTCTTTCTTTGTGATATAAAAGTCTTTAAATATATTTTTGAAAAATAATTTATTAAATTACTTATTTTTAATTTTTGCTTTATTTAAAAATTTTTAAACATTTCCTTGACCTTGACACATCCCCAAAGGCAAGGGAAATGAAAGCAAAAATGAACTACTGGGATCTCATCAAAATAAAAAGCTTCTGAAAGGCAAAGGAAATAATCAAGAAAACAATAGGCAACCGACAGAATGGGAAAAGATAGTTGCAAATGACATATCAAATAAAGGGCTAGTATCCAAAATCAATGAGGAACTCACCAAACTCCAAATAGCCCAGTGAAGAAATGGGCAGAAGACATGAACAGACACTTCTCCAAAGAGGACATCCAGATGGCCTACAGGGACATGAAAAGATGCTCAACATCACTCATCATCAGGGAAACACAAATCAAAACCACATTGAGATACTACCTCACACCAGTCAGAGTGGCTAAAATGAACAAATCAAGAGATTATAGATTCTGGAGAGGGTGTGGAGAGACGGGCACCCTCCTACACTGTTGGTGGGGATGTAAACTGGTGCAGCCACTCTGGAAAACAGTATGAAGGTTCCTCAAAACACTATCCATAGAACTCCCTTATGACCCAGCAATAGCCCTGTTAGGGATTTACCCAAGGGATACAGAAGTGCTGTGCATAGGGGCACATGTACCCCAATGTTCATAGCAGCACTGTCAACAATAGCCAAAACATGGAAAGAGCCTAAGTGTCCATCACTGATGAAAGGATCAAGAAGATGTGGTATATTATATATATATATAATGGAGTACTACATGGGAATGAAAAGGAACAAAATCTGGCCATTTGTAGGAAAGTGGATGGACCTCGAGGGTGTCATGCTAAGCGAAATAAGTCAGGCAGAGAAGGACAGATATATGTTTGCACTCATAGGTCTAACAGGAGAACAGGAGAAACCTAATGGAGGACCAGGGGAAGGGGGAGAGGGAAAGAGAGTTGGGGAGAGAGAGGGATGCAAAACTTGAGAGACTATTTAATATTGAAAATGAACTGAGGGTTGAAGGGGAAGGGGGAAGGTGGGAAAAGAGGTGGTGGTGATGGAGGAGGGCACCTGTGGGGAAGAGCACTGGGTGTTGTATGGAAACCAATTTGACAATAAACTAAAAAAAATAAAATAAATAGTTATTTTTTTCAAAACTTGCCTATCTATTGCTGAATCTTCTGGATTTATATAATTAACTTTCCCTGACACTATTTATATTTTCTCTACCATACTTCAAATGTTTATTCCAATCTTTTTCAGCTTACTTAGGTAATCTCTGCATCTAATATGGGACATGAACTTACAACCCCGAGATCAAGAGTCACACACTCCCTCGACTGAGCCAGGCAGATGCCCCAATGTTAATTCCAATTTAAAGCCCATGATTTATATCATGTTTACATGAGATGGTTACTTAGTTTTAGTGAAGAAAGTCAAAATCTTTTTTTCAACTTTATTGAAGTAGAATTGGTATATGATATTACATAAGACCATGATTTGATACATGATTTGATATCATGAAATTATTACCATAATAGGTTTAGATCCCACCATCATTATCTTATATAATTTGTGGTGAGAATATTTAATACCTACTCTCTTAATAACTTTCGAGTACATAATGCAGTATTGTTATCTATAGTTATCATGCTGGAAATTAGATCCCTGATCTTAACTCATCTTATAACTGGAAGTCTGCATGCTTTGATCAACATCAATCCATTTTCCCCAACCCCCAGCTCTAGCATTCAGCATTACTCTCTCTGTGTTTATGAATTATTATTTTGGGGAGGGTCCACATGTAAGTAGAATCATACAATATTTTCTTTACTTGTCTGACCTACTTCACATAGCACAATGCCTTCAACGTCCATCCATGCTATCAAAAATGTCAGAACACTACATCTTTTTTATCCATTTATCTGTAGATGGACTTGTAGGTGTTCCTAAATCTCAGCTATTGTGAATAATCCTGCAGTAAACATGGAATGGAGATAATTCTTCAAGATCTTGATTTCAGTACTGTTGAATGTAATTCCAGAAACAGGATTGATGGATCATGTGGTAGCTCTGTTTTGAGATTTACTTTTAATTTTTTTGAGGAAACTCCAAGTGTTTTCCATAGTGGCTGCACCAATTTACATTCTCACCAACAATGTGCATGGGTTCCCTTTTCTCCACAGCTTTGCCAATACTTTTTGTCTATTGTCTTTTTGATAATAGTCATTTAACAGGTATGGAAGGATACCTCATTGTGTATTTCATTTACATTTTCTAGTAATGGTGAGCAACTGTGTATATCACTGTTGGTATCTTCAGGCAAACTTATTTTTAGTTCTTGTGAATAAATGTTGTTTTCCCTAATAAGTTATCAGCTCAAAAGGCTTCTGCCTTGGGATTTGCTCTGTAGAGAATCCAAATTTTAATAATCCCCAAAATTAGAAGAAGAAAATCAAGCCATTACCCAGAAGAGTGAAGACTTTATGCAACAGTTACTTACTGAAGTCATCACAGAAGATACTGCCTTGGATGTCTAATCCTTAATAAGGCCATTTCCTAAGGTAGATCTTTCCATTCAGACTCACTAAATTGATTTTATTTAAAGCTTCTGTTTCTTCTATAGTCACTGCAAATGTTAAACTAAATCAATAGTGGGAGTTTCAGCATATCTGGGTGTTTCTGTTGTATTTCCAGTGAAGAGCTTTCAAGGCACAATCAAGTGTGAATAGTGCCTCACTCCACAAACTTTGAAGCAGCATTTAATAAGCCGTATTTGAATTATGTTGCTAAGCATTGTCTCTTGGGCACACATCAAATTAAGAAGAGAAAATTTAACATCTATAAATGTTCATGTTAAACAGTTATATTAAAAAGAGTTAACATTACAGTATTTTAATTCAGAAGTTACTGCATAGTAAAAAGGAGGAGTAAAAACCCCTAAGTATTTTTTAAGTTAAAGTTATGATTCTCTAGATAGAGATAAGAGATATTATGTTCTAAACATGTTAAGTTAAAACATTTTTAAACTGTAATGAATTTGACTCAGTAGAGATACTTAAATGTGTTGTATATTACTTCAATTTCATTTGCACTAATGAGTTCAAAATGTAAGCTTGGCCATTACTAAAAATGAACTCCTCTCTCTATTTCAATATTTAAAGTATAAAGCACTGCTAGGTTGGCAACTTTATTGGATGCACTTAGAGTATATCTTATTATTCTTTGGATGTCCAATAAACTTTGATAGAAAAACAGATCATTTTACCATTGCACTTAAATCAATCTTAAAAGACCTTTGATCTGCTCACTACATCCCAATGGAGCCATAAACAAGGTTTTTCACCTTATAGTTGATTAAAATCCAATATTTGGAAAAATTATATTTAGTTGAGAGTATCAGATAAACATATCAGAATCATTTTAAATTTTATGTATTATGATTAATTAAATTAAACTGACTCAATACAATAATATGAACAAGGAATTTTCTCTGATAGAGCACTTCTATTGGATCAGAGGTGCTAGGTGCTAATTTTCTCTAAAATGCATTAGACATTTAAGAGTAATACTTAAAAAATGTATTGTCAATTATTAATACTGACAACAAAATTCATTTTATTCAATTGCATATTGCAGCCCCATTGTATATATGAAGCCAATAACATACATATTTGGGGAGCTCCTGGAGGGCTCAGTTCATTAGGTGCCCAACTCTTGATCTTGGCTCAGGTCATGATCTCAGGGTTTGAGAGTTCAAACCCAGAATCAGGCTCTGCACTGACAGCACAGCATGGAGTCTGCTTGGAATTCTTTCTCCCTCTCTCTGCCTCTTCCCCACTTGCTCCCTATTTCTCTTTCAAAATAAATAAAAATAAATTTTAAAAGTACATATTTTCATTAAATATTAAGGTTAAGTTTTAGGTCTTAAGCTAGTGGTATACCTTTCCCAGTTGATTTCATGGGCTTCAATGATTTGAAATAACATCTTTAATATAGATACATACCTATATTAAATTTTTATGGCAAAATCATTGAAGGTTTGTGAGATCTTTAAAAAGCAAGAATAATACTCTGGTTTCTCTTCAGAAAGTATAAATTATTCACCTTTTAAAAAGCAAGAATATATCCTCTTTAGTTTTTGGTGTATGAGTGATAAATTTCAAAGATCAAATAACCTGATATGCATATTGCATTCTAATGTAGATTCAACTGAAATTTAAGCTAAATAAAAGTGTGTGTGTGTTTATATGTGTGCAGTTGTGTGACAGCGCTGATGCAAAAACTAACCAAGTGTTAAAATTTACCATTGGCATTAATGGCACCAAACATGCAATCTATTCTCATGATTTGATAATTATTTATTTTGACTGGATAAGAATTAAGTTAAAATGTTCAACTAGATTATAAATATATATAATTCTCTTTTATATTTTATTGCAAATAACTGGGGAAGTATTTGACTTCTCAGAAATATCAGGCAGAATGATGATAGTAATTTTATTTACTTTTACTATGGTGCATCAGCTTTAAAATATGTTGTTAATAGCATGCATATTTCATAGCTGTACTTTCAAACATCTGGTTTCTAACATTCCGTATGATTAATATGTTTAACTTCTGGAGCGTCTTTTATTCATGTAACATTGGGTGGAGTTGTTCTGCCTAAAGTTGTAACACCTTCACTCCATGCCTTTAAGGTCTACTTTTATAATATGTAAAGCTCTTGAAAAATGCCATGTGGACATTTCAAAATAGGCTCTGCTGTATATCCAAATGTTTTATTACATAAGCAAGAAATCTCTGTCATCTCTTCAGTGCCCTGGCTCTCCAATCCATTACCTCAAAATCACCTTCACTCTTTTTCACGTTATTTATTTATTTTTAAAAGAGAGAGCACAAGCAGGGGAGAGGAAAAGAGCGGAGGAGAGAGAATCCCAAGCAGGCTCTGCACTTTCGGCACAGCTCACACTCACAAACCCTGAGGTCCCGACCTGAGCCAAACTAAGAGTCAGACACTTAACTGACTAGGCCACCCAGTCATAAATCAATTTCTCTCTATAAATAGGTAATGGTGAAACAAGACAAATTAGAAGCCAGATTGAAGAAAACAGTGAGGACCTTTATTATGTTTAGCCTACCTCTGGATTTCTTTTTTCAAGAGTTACCATTTTTCTGTTTAAACCCACTTGAGTTTAGTAATCTAAAAAGCTAAACAAAATAAACCTAATTAGCATACCTCCTATTTAATATTTACTGAGTGTTAGTTAATTTATCTAGACTTATTATCTATCTTTTACATGTTTTACAGAAAAGATAAACCAGCCTCACAGCTTGCATTATGTTGTCTTTTATGAGAAATTTCTCTCTCGATTCTACTTACGTTTAGTATCATTAGAGATAGAATGTGCTTGTGACTTCTACAAATATCCTATTCAATTAAGTGAGAACAGGTAAGGAGGAAAACAATAGCATTAATATAAATGCCAATTTTATTTTTATAGCAGGAAAAAATGGCCTTTACCCACATTTCCACATCTACATTCCAAATGCAGACTTGCTATGGGCTTTATGCCACAATCTATGTATCACCAGTATGATCATTTTGAGAACAGCAGGAAGAAAGTCAAATTTTAAAGATGAAATATCACCTTGCACTTGTCAGAATAGCTTAAATGAACAACACAGAAAACACCAGATGTTGGCATGGATGTGGAGAAAGGGGAACCCTCTTATACTGTTGGTGGGAATGCCAACTGGTGCAGCACGCTGGTGAAAACAGTATGGAGGGTCCTCAAAAAATTAGAAATAGAACTACTCTATAATCCGGCAATTGCACTACTAGGTATTTACCCAAAGGATACACAAATACTGATTTGAAGGAGTACATGCCCCCAATGTTTATAGCAGCGTTATCAACAATAGCCAAATTATGGAAAGAGCCCAAATGTCCATTGACTGATGAATAAAGACGTGATATATAATATATAATGGACAATTTCTCAGCCTAAAAGCCAAATCAAATCTTGCCATTTGCAATGACATGGATTGAGCTAGAGAATATAATGCTAATTCTAAGCAAAATAAGTCAGAGAAAGACAAATAACAAATGATTTCACTCATATGAGGAATTTATGAAACAAAAGAGATAAACACGGCAGAAGGCAGGGGCAGAGGTAGGCAAACCATCAAAGATACTCTTACCTATAGAGAACAAACTGAAGTTTGCATGAGGAAAGATGGGTGTTGGGATGGGTGAAATAGGTGATGGGGATTAAGGAGTGCACTTGTGATGAGCACCAGGTATTGTGTAGGATTGTTCAATCACTATATTGTACCCTCCAAATTAATATTACATTGTATGTTAACTATACTGGAATTAAAGCCTTTTAAAAAATTTTATTGAGAACAAATGAGCACTTACATTTTGCAAACATGCATAATATTATGTTCTGCACAAGAAATTGTATCTAATACAAAGGAAGGACTATCCTCAAGGCAACCTTAAGATATTTACAATTAATTCAAAATAAATATAAGTGGATAACAAAGTGCTATGCTAGGCACTGAAATTGCACCACAGAAAAAATCACTTTGAATGTTTCTTAAAGCTACAGAATATTAATGTAATTAGTTTTGTTCTCTATTAATTCAAGATGATTAGAATATCAAATGAATTCTACTACACTGCAATAGAACACTATTTTCTAATGAAAAGAACAGATTCAAAATGAACTAGAGAGCCTACTAATAAGCATGTTAGGTGAAATACAGTTATACTTTCCTCTTGAGCTCTTCTAAGGTGGGAGTTGTATTTTTGATTACCAAGTTCTTCTCATTACTGTTTTGTAATAAATGTTTATGCCCATACAAATGAGTTACACCAATTATACACAGCAATTTTAAACTATTTATTTATTCACATTTGCAACATTTTTCAAAAACATTCAATAGATCTTTAAGGTTTTCTCATAACCAGACTGGTCTTATGAGAATTCTCACAGAATGGATAATTTAGTTAAGTGAAGTTCTGATTACAAACAATAAAATGATCTGTTTAAATTTGCAAAACAAACATCATAAAGGTACTTTTATTTATTTGTTTGTTTGTTTTATTAAAGGTGTATTTATTTATGACATTTAATTTTGGAATACATAGAAAAATTCAAACTGAGCAATATATCTAGCTAATGTCAAAATCACATTTTTTTTAAAGCACAACATAATCTTACATGACTATGGAATTACATATCAAATTACTCATCTGAAAATAGAATTACCCACTTTCTAAATACATTCCTTTAAGTTTTAATTCAAAGGCAAATGCTTAAATGGAATTAGAGTTGGACTTAATACTTAGAATTGCAAATAAAAATATATTCCATCGGAATTTCTCTAAACTATTTATTGCTAATTCAATTGGAATATATCCTGAGTTACATTTATTAAATAGTTAATTATTAAGCAGTAAAACAATATTCTCTTAAATTTTTAATTTTCCTCTCTTTTCTGTTGAATGAAGACAGTATAAGTTGTAAAATACGTTTTTAATTTATTCCATTCCAGAAATAATAAGCTTATACACCTTTTATAAATAATAAAGTCACAGTTACCCTCACAATCATTCAACACATTGTTTAGTAAAGATTACATGTAATTATTTTTGGAACATGGTATCTCCATGTGTTTCTTTTTCTTTTCTTTGAAGAAAATGTAAATTTCCCATTAGTATAAGAATGGTATAATCTTTTTTTGTCAGTAGCTATCATAGAATACTAGTGTAATGTATGTAATATGTTAACATGCTTGCCTGCCCAGTTGTGGAAATTCGTCAATGATTTCTTATGAACTTGCAACCAAAAATATAATATCACACATAGTGCTTTTTCTGTTAGTTAATGTTTTATGATGAGATTCTACTAATACAACTAATACTACTAATATGGTCTATAATTGTATTTGTATGATCATGAGTAAGCTTCTCAACTTCTCTGTGTGTATTCCTTGATTTTTATTTAATCCGGGGTAAACGTAGAACATCAGCACACAGTAAGTGCATAAATGCTAATAACTGTGCATTGGCAAGCTACATAAATTTGAATGCCATACAGTCAGTGTACCTGCATAAGGCAATTAAAAAATACTTAGCATTTTCTGTGTTAACTTTAGACATTTTTTTAAAATATCTTTTATTTCTTTTTGAGAGACAGAGAGAGACAGTGCGAGCAGGGGAGGGTCAGAAAGAGAGGGAGACACAGAATCTGAAGCAGTCTCCAGGCTCTGAGCTAGCTGTTAGCACAGAGCCCGACACGGGGCTTGAACCCAGGAACCGTGAGATCATGACCTGAGCCAAAGCTGGACGCTCAACCGACTGAGCCACCCAGGCGCCCCAACTTTAGACATTTTAAATTGGAAGATAAATTTTACTTCTTCCTTGTTTTAGTGTCTGCTCTGTCAATGTAGGGGACAATGAGTAAACAAGAGTATACTTTTTTAATGTCAATATGGCTCGTGGTAAATCATTCCCTCATTTAATCAGTATCACTTTCTGGCTCTGAACTGCATTTAATTTGCAAGGATAACTATTGTATTGGACAGGGTTTTTATTACAAATTGGATTATTTAATGTTGCTGATTGTAGTTCGTCATTTTTTCTAGATGATAAATTCCCTGATGACAACAAGTGTGCATTCACTGTTATTAACTCAGAGACAGAAAAATGGGTGAGATATTAGTTACTTCATTGAATGGGATGTATCAAAGACATCAAAACTCTCATTCAAGGAGTGGAAATTAATACTTTGACATGGTTAATTGGGTAATTTCCTTAATTACTGTGCCCTGTGAACAAAATTAATAATAAGTGCTAGTTCACATGTTATATCTGGTAAGAAAAACTTTCTTTTAAAAAAAACCTTCTGAAATTACTTTAAATTTCCTTTTCTGATGATAAGAGATGTGGTGAACTGAATTGAATGTTCTTAAGTTGTTATTTACAGAAATAAGAAAATTCTAACCAAAGAGTGTTTTAAAAGTGGACCAAAATGCCCGGGGGCCTGACAGACATAAGTGCCTATAGTGGCCTCATAAAAATGGAGGAAATTTAAGGGAAATGTTCTATGTTTGAGAAAGACTATTTCCCCTTCATTATTTATTTATTGGTTGGCTACTCATTGACTATGAGCCTTACATTTAAAGGAAAATACATTCAGGCATCAACAATTTGAAACTGTATCACTGACAAAGTAAATTTTGAAACTACAAGGCAAGCAATTCTATCTCACCGATGACTCGTGTATTGTTTCTATCTCTGTTAGGTCACTTATTTCTTGCTGTATTTATTCTTCAAAAACTTATTAACAGATCATTAAAACATACCAACATGTGTTGCATGGCAGCTGAAAAATCAGGGAAGGATTTATTATTATCAAAAATTAAAAGTCGGGGTGCCTGGGTGGCTCAGTAGGTTAAGCCTCCGACTTCAGCTCAGGTCAGATCTCACATTCGTGGCTTCAAGCCTCGCGTCAGGCTCTGTGCTGACAGCTCAGAGCCTGGAGCCTGCTTTGGATTCTCTGTCTCCCTCTCTCTCTCTCTGCCCTTCCCCTAATTGCTCTCTTTCTCTCTCTGTCTCTCAAAAATAAGTAAATAAACATTAGAAACGTTAAATAAAATATCCAGCTCAGATACATAGATGTCTTAATCTACATATGACTAAGTTAGTTCAAAACAGTCTCATGGACAACTCTTGCCAATGAACAAACAAATTTATTTCCAAGGAAGTTGTTTTATGAACATCAAAACTGAACTTTACAAATATCATATGCATACATATATAATGTATATATTCTTTTCTGTTTATAAAAATTGTTATAGGGGCTCCTGGGTGGTTCAGTTGGTTAAGTGTCTCTCTCAAAAACAAATAAACATTAAAAAAAATTTTAAAGAAAAATAGTATATAATGTATGAGGATCTTACCCCAAAGTACAAAAGTGTTCTTAAATTATCTAAATTAACTAAAATAAGCCCTACAAATTCAGCATCTATTATCATTTCTTTAGGTCAACTTTAAAGAAATATTGTTTTTAAAACTTTTTAAAATACCTGTTAAAGTCAATGTAATCTAGATATAATATTAATTTTTCATATTTTAATATTAAAAAGGTACAGAAAATATGCTACATATTTCACAATTAATTTATAACAAATCCTACACCATATCATTTTAAGTCCAATGTCTTATTTAGTATTATTGTTTTTTGTTACTAAAGGCCCTTGTATTTGGAGTTATAAAGAAATCCTTGAGACCAATTTTTTAATGTCTATTTAGTCTTAAGAAAGAGACAGAGACAGAGAGAGTACGAGTGGGTAAGGGGCAGAGAAAGAAGGAGACAAAGAATCTGAAGCAGACTCCAGTCTCTTAGCAGTCAGCACAAAGCCCGATGCGGGGCTCAAACCCACGAACAGGGAGATCATGACCTGAGCCGAAGTTGGACACTTAACCAATTGAGCCACCCAGGCACTCCAGCTTAGGACCAAATTTACCTGTTTATTTTTGTTTTTTATATATTAGCAAGGTAACTTATTATCTTGTAATTATTATAGCAAAATTTGTTTGTATATATCCTAGGTAAATAAAGTCTTTGTGAATAAACATTTATCAATCTACTGAAAATATTTTACCAAGTAGACTAGAAACATTTGCACAACTATGAAGAGAAAATAGTCATTATTAGAGTATTTTTACTGTATTAGTGGACTTAAGCCATGTCTGTGCATCTACCACGTCATATACAATAACGGCATAGTTTGTGTTACACATGAGTTAACTAGCAGGTAAGGCTAAACTGAGATTTCTGGGTTCATTTTTCCCTGCAAACACTAAAACCTTAGCAAAGTAGACTCAGCAGAAGCAGTAGCATGCTCAAAAAAAATACTGAGGAAAAATTTGAGAAACCTATAACAACATTGACTAAAAGTGTAATAAGAAAATACAGACATAGGGTATTAAAAGTTCCCATTGTTTTAAAAGTTATTTTAAAATCAAATTTATTAGACTGGTCTAACAAAGTTGTTGATTTTCATGTGTAATTCTAAATCATTACAAATGAATGGTGTACCGTTTCAAGTTGATGGATAAAATCTGAAATGTTCAGGAAGCTTGAAGTTTGATTAAATAATATACTTCTTTTAGTATAAGTATACTCCAAATATTGCTTATGGCATATTAACAGTAAATAATTATTCATGGCTTATGTGAATGTTAGTTCCTATATTGGGAACATACTTACATTTAAAAACTGTGTATTCAACGTCCAAATTTAACTGGGCATCTTGGATCATTATTTGCTGTATTGTACAACTCTAATTAGAAGGCACATAAAAATAAGGTACTAGAGTACGTGAAAAGACACCAATAGTGATACACTGTATAAAAAAAAGTAATATCTCTCTTCTTAGCTCCATTGTTTTATGTTTTGCTATTAAAATCCCTCAAAGTTAAGAATATTTGTTTTGCTCATTGTTTTATTCACAGTAGCTAGAAAAAATGTTTAGCAATAGAAGTTCAGTATGTTTATTGAGTTAATTAAATATTTATTGAATGACTGAATTTTAAATCACTTCATATATATTCAGTTCTTTGTATTTACTATTATCATGTTTTGATTTTCATTGTTATACATGGTGTTATTTATATATAGTACTGATTAGTCTGTGTCTTTAGTATTTGCATTCTATCTTGATATCATAAAAAATGACCTACTTGTACCTTCCTATTAGTGAAGAGAGGGATCAGAGTGACGGTATTTCTTTCAGGTTTTCAACAAAATATATGAGAGGCAGGACACAATGGAGAAGCCAGAGAGAAAGGCCAGAAGGAAACAGCCTATGCTCAAGGTGGATTTGGCAGCCAGATAGTTTCGTGTTGTGATCTTAAATATTATAAATATTTCTAAGGAAACTTTGAATATAGTTCATGATACTTAAACCAATATAAAAGCTATTTATTAGAGGTAGGCATCCTAAAAGTGGCCAAAAATTGTTAGAAAATTTGATATATGTGAAATTCCCAAAGAAACAGATTATTCAACTAAACAAAAAGGGGAGTCGCAAGCTTTAAGACAGCATGAACCAGACAGCTTTCCATAGCCACACAAACCAGAGCAAAAACACTAAAAAATTGTCTTTGACTCCAACTATTAAGACTTGCTACAAGTTAGAGTTGCGAAATATGAAAATGTAATATTTTTTTAAAGAAAGCCTCTTTGACTAAAGCATAAGAAGGATTTGGATACTCTGCATGAAATCAGCAGCTGGAGGCCATGAATTTCAGTGGACTTTTCTCACTTTTTTAAAATATGTTTTTATTTTTTTAAGAACTTTTTTTCACATTTATTTATTATTGAGAGATAGCGTGAATGGGGGAGGGACAGAGAGAGAAGGAGATAGAGAATCTGAAGCAAGCTCCAGATTCTGAGCTCACTCAGCACAGAGCCTGATGCTGGGCTGGAGCCCACGAACCTCGAGGTCATGAGCTGAAGTAGGACCCTCAACCGACTGAGCCATCCAAGTGCCCCAATTTATTTTCGAAAGAAAAGAGAGACAGAGCTTGAGTGGAGGAGGGGCAGAAAGAGAGGGAGACAATCTGAAGCAGACTCCCGGCTCTGAGCTCTCAGCATGGAGCCTGATACAGGGCTTGAACTCATGAACCATGAGATCATGACCTCAGCCGAGGTCAGATGCTTAGCAGACTGAGCCACCCAGGTGCCTCTGTACTTTTCCCTTTTACATTTAAAGGTAGTGAAGGCTGAAACCCTTCAGACATTTAAAGAACACATTTTGTGTTGCCTACTAAATACTAGAGATGGAACATTTTTGAGTAAATGGTTACCTTCAAAGCTCTTCCTCTGGAGGATGACAAGGTCATATAATAATAAATACAGTAGCTGCTAAAATTTATGTGTCAGGCTCAGTTAGTGGGCTAGTGCCTGTGTTTTCTAGTTCTCCAAACAATAATGTAAGGTGAACAGTTTTTTTTAAATTTCTATTGCCAGTGAAAAAACTGAGGCTAAAAGTCATCGCCACCCATCAAATGCCATGAATCCAATAATTAGGAGACCGTGGACATAAGTCCTCTTCTGTTCATTCCAGTAGGTGGTGGAATGCTGTGTGCTGGGCATGGGTTAGCTTCTGAACTCTTGGACTCAGAGCAAACTGCTTGGGTTAGGTTCTAACCAGCTCTGTGACTTCCTGTGACTTTTAAATATCTTTGGCTGTTGGGGCGCATGGGAGGCTCAGTTAGTTAAGCATCCAACTCTTGGTTTCAGCTCAGGTCATGATCTCATGGTTTGTGCGTTCAAGCCCCATATTGGGCTCCAAGCTGACAGTGCAGCACCTGCTTGGGATTCTCTCTCTCTCTCCTCATCTCTCTATCCCTACCACACTCATTCTCTCCCCCCCTCTCTCCCTCCCCCCCTCTTTCTCTCTCTCAAAAACTAAATAAATAAACAAAATTAAAACTGTTTCTAGCCTTCCTTTCTTACATGTACAGAATGTATATCATTTGTGAGGTGATTCATGTATAGAAACACTGTCTACCAAATAGCAATTATTCAATAAGTGTAAGGGGTCAGAGAAGAACTAAGCTCTTAATTTACATTTATCCAATGACTGGAAGTGGTAACTGAGACTTTGGAAGCCTTCATGAGTAGAAACAGGAAAAACTGCTCTCTCAAAATTGTAGCAATTTTTTCCACTCGGAAGAGAGAGAGAAAAAATATATATTATATATATGAAATGCTTCTTTTTCTTCCTCAAATCTGTATAAAACAGGGTCTATTCAAAACTCAAATATTTAGTCATTGTTCTTGAGGAAATTGTAAGAATTACTATTCCTCTAAGTGTTGATGTTAAATTACAAATGAAGTGTTACAGTTATATAAATTGGTATGTTTATAACAGCCAGAATAAAAACTACTCTGGAATAGCATAATCCACTCCCATATAAGGTAAAAGTAGGGAATTTTTTAAAATAAAATACTTTTCATAATTCCTGAACAATTGGCTCTGGATTGGAGGGAGGTTTTTGTGATCCGCTTCATATCTCTGTGTGGATGGAGATTCCCTAGAGAAACACTTCCGGTTTTATGCCCCATTATCTTTTCTAGGGGTTGATGTGAAGGGGTCAGAATTAAGATGTGTGCATTAGTACGGTCTTCTCATTTCTTTGGAGATCTGCTACCTGCAAAGAGAATGTGTTTTAGTCAGCTCTTGGTCATGAATTATAAGCAAGACCTTACTTTTCAGGTAAAAATTATTTCGTCCTAAAGTAAACCATATTCTCCAAAGTTAATATGATCAGTGAAAATAACCATGTTTTTCTTTACTAGTTTGACTCCTAGGTGGTATGTTATTATTGGGCCCTTTAAAAATCCAACACACCTCAATATTATTTGATTTAATTTTCTCATATCCAAATTATGGACACATAATATTAGGTGAATGACAGTTTAAGTAATATTTGATATGTCTATGATAGGCTAATTTGTACATATTAAAGCTATATTTTGGGGCACCTGGGTGGCTCAGTCAATTAAGCATCTGAGTTGGACTCAGGTCATGATCTCATGGCTTGTGAGTTTGAGCCCTGCATCTGGCTCTGTGCTGACAGCTGAGAGCCTGGAGCCTGCTCTGGATTCTGTGCTTCCCTCCCTCTTTGTGCCTCCCTGCGCTTTCTCTCTCTCTCTCTCTCGCTCTCTCTCTCTCTCTTTAGCTCTCTCTCTTTCTTTCTCTCTCAAAAATAAATAAAACACTAAAAATTTTAAATAAAAAATTACATGTTAAGGTTCACTTGGGTGCCTCAGTTGGTTAAGCATGGAACTGAATTTCAGTTCATGTCGTGATCTCCTGGTTCGTGGGTTCAAACTCCACACCATGCTCTGCACTGACAGCACAGATCCTGCCTGGGAAACTTTCTCTCCCTCTTCCTGTGCCCCTCCCTACTCTTAGAATAAATAAATAAATGGAAAAATAACTATATTTAACTTTTTAATATTAAGTGGAAAGTGTTACTCTAAATTTATAGTTAATGTAATTAATTGAACTAATCACGCTGTCTCAAACATATTGAAATCTGGCATAAAGTAAAGTGAATGCATACGCTGAGTAAATAGAAAGGAAGGAGAAAACCCAGATGGTAGCAGAGGTTCTGAAAATGGGTGTGATGAACAAGGCCTGAGCCCATATGGCTCACGGAAAGATCTGACAGTGACAGAACACCTGGATAACTTTGAGGAGACAAAATCTCAAACCCTCTTGGTGTGGGTGCTAGTACTGAGTACCTACAGTCATCCTTAAAGTGCTCCCAGAGAAAACTCAAGGGTAGTGGCAAAGAAGCTAAATGAACCTGTCTTCCACTTTAGGCTTGCTCATGGTTCCAGACCTTTGCTTTCCTTATGCCATTGTGTTGGGCAGTCTACTGTCAGACATCTCCCGCCTTAACCCTCAGCCTTGGGTCTGTCTTTCGTTAAACATTATTTTTTCAGTGCGGTCTCCTGGCCCCTCTACTTAGATCTGTGGACCCCAACTCCATCAGACATTTCCTATGTCCTTTCCCAGATTTATTTTATGTTTTTCCATTTATTTTTTGTTATGATCAAATATGTTCTATTCTTTACTGTGCATGCCATTTATATCCTGTTTCCTACACTGGAAAACAACAACAACAAACAAACAAAAACAACAATAAAACAAGTTTCACAGAAGCAAGGATTTTTGTTGATTTGGCTGACGGTGCACAGGGCAGTGGCTGACACAGATGAGGTGTTCACTGAACACAATATTGTTATTAATTTTGCTATCAAAAATAATTTCAACCACAGAACAGAAATGTGAGACAATATACAAAGTGAGTTGTACAAAATACATCTTGTGTCTTTTTAAAAGAAAATAGAAAAAAAATGGAAATAGTGAATATTTTGAAAAAGAGCCTCTCAGTGTTTATTTCCAAAAGAAGCAATATACGAGGAGCCTGGCTGACTCCGTTGGAAAAGCATGTGACTTTTGATCTCAGGGTCATGAGTTTGAGCCCCATGCTGGGTGCAGAAATTACTAAAAACAAAAACCTTAAAATTTGGGGGCGCCTGGGTGGCTCAGTTGATTGAGCTTCCGACTTGCTCAGGTCATGATCTCACTGCTCGTGATGGGTTTGAGCCGCACATCAGGCTCTGTGCTGACAGCTCAGAGCCTAGAGCCTGCTTTGGGTTCTGTGTCTCCCCTTCTCTCTGCCCTTCCCATGCTCATGCTCTGTCTCTCTCTGTTTCTCAATAATAAACAAATGAGAAAAAATAAAAAAGAATAATAAAATAACAATATGTATAAAGATAACATTGAGACAAAATAACAGTAAGGTTGATAATGAATTAACGTTGTAAAAATAATGATTATTCTTTAGTTTTAATCTTTGCAATATTTATCACTTTTCTTTAAATTATTGCACTGACTAAGATCTGCAGTACATTCTTGACATGTTGGGTAGAGGAGAACATTCTTATCTCATTCACAGTATTAGGGATTTTCAGAATTACACGACAAAAATGCTATTTGTTGTACTTTATGTTTTTGTTTATTTTTAACAGATTAAGAAAATTTTGCCTAGTCTTGCTGAGAGTTTTGTATTTGGGTCTATTTTTATTGTCATCATGGGCATTTAATTTTTCCAAAATTTATTGCCATATAATCATTATATTCTTTCCGATCCTGTTACTGTTTTAAATTGCATAGATTAATTTTACATCATTTATCATCCAGGCACTCCTTAAATAAATTTACCATAATCATGATGTATTACCATTTGTGTGTATCTTTGATTCAACTTGCATTTTTCTGACTCTAATTTTTATATTCACATTAATTAGAGAGATGGACCCATAGTTACTATTTTTTGTGATATGCTTGTTAAATTTGGAGAACAGATCTCAGAAAACTGATCAGAAAGTGTTTCTTTTTTCTGTTTTGATTTTGTATCTTGAGTAATTGATTCCCTACTATGGTTCATAAGAATTTATCTGGGAAAATCTCTAGGCATTAAGTTTTCTTTATGAGCATGTTTTAAATGAATGATTGTTTATTTTGAAGTGACTTCAGTGTTTCTAAATTCAAATGCCTTTTAGTTTTTTAAATATAATACCAACAAAAAATTTTTCAATGAAAAACTTTAAGGCATTTAGCAAGTTTGTTGTTAAAATTCAAATGGAAGTCATTTAAATTTTACAAAAGTTAATTTCAGGAGCAAAAGCCAGTCACCATAGGTAAGATATCCAGCCTGCGTGCATGTTAGACTCCAATAAATCAGTTTGTAATATCACTTGTCTCTACTTTTAAAACTTTTTTTCCCCTTTCAAACAAGTTCTACTACATCAAAAGTGCAAGTCCTGAGAGTCTTTGGGTAAGAAACTTGAATCAATAAAATTGGTAATTTTCACCCATGCAATCTTTGAACACATAAGGAGAGAGAAATATTTCATTTTATTTTTAGTTCTACCTGTATAAACCACCCAATTGCCCTGCTCTGCTTTTCCCAATGGTGATATCTTACAGTGTCATCAAACCCTGCAAGGTTTGAAACTTCAATAGACTCACAAAAATGAGAGAATACATACCATCAGGTCAGCAACAAACTTTTTTTTATGATTACTTTTTATTTCTAACTCCACAGATCCAGGTTGATGATGGTCACATAAGAACTTTTAAGGACTGCTAAGGTGAAAGTTTGGCACAGAATACCCACATAATTTCAAGGTATGTTTTTTAATGGAAAGCAATATTCGACATCAGAATGTACTTGGTCAACAGATATTAATTAACTACCCAATGCATAAAATTAATAAACATTGAATGAACTAATCATTTTAAAACTTGAATGCACATCATCAAACTACATAAGTTTTTTTCATAAATCACTACCAATAATCTTTAATTATGCCTATTTATATGTATTTATATTTTACATGGTTTTCCATGATTTGGCTGTTTTCAAGTTTAACAATTCTAAATATATATGATGTTGGAAGCATAAAAGGACATTACTTTTGTTTTTGTATTCTGTTATCTCTGACTAGGTTTAAGTGGGACTCATTGAAATTGAAAAGCTTCAAGCCACTCTCACTGGTGGCCACTAAAATGGAGTCATGCGAAGATGAAACATATGTATATATATGTATATATATATAT